>NW_023336584.1:0-19193 GCF_012971845.1 Lasiodiplodia theobromae | reverse complement strand
GAGCAGGAGGTTGCTGAGCAGGAGGTTGCTGAGCAGGAGGTTGCTGAGCAGGAGGTTGCTGAACAGGGGGTTGCGGAGCAGGAGGTTGCTGCGCCGGCGGCTGTTGTGCGGGGGGCGATTGAGGCTGAACCACAGGCGGAGCCGGCACAACGACCGTAGTGGAGCCACCAACACAGGTTTCGCAAACTTGCGTCTTCGTGATAGGTGCAGGTGTGGGGATGACGACCGGCGTCTGCACCTGCGGGGCGACGGGAGTCGCCGGGACGCTCACGACCATCGTGGTGTAGCCTCTAGAACAAGTCATGCAAACCTGAGTTTTCGTGACAACAGCAGGAGTGAGAATGATCGGCGGCGACTGTACTGGTGTTTGCACGATAACTGCAGGCGTGGGGATGATTGGTGGTGGCTGTACCACTGTCTGCATGATGACTGCAGGCGTAGCCGGCGCCTGTGTGTAGACAACAGTCGTGGGGACATTCGTAACCAGTATCGTTGAGCCGCCAGGGCAGGTAATGCAACTCTCCGTTTGGGTGACAACCACCGTCGTGGAGACAATCACCGGCGCTGGCGTCCGTGTCCGCGTCAGCGTGAGGACTGTAGTTGTGGGAACCTTCACGATGACGGTCGTTGAACCACCAGTACAGTTGCTGCAACTCTGTGTCTGCGTAACAACTGCGGTCGTGGGTACGTGGTATAGCGTCTGCATAACAACTGAAGTCGTAGGGACATTCGTGACAACAACCGTTGAGCCACCAACACAAGTATTGCAGATTTGGGTCTGTGTGACGACTGCAGTTGTGGGGATGGCCGACAGCGTCTTCGTGACAACAGCAGTTGTAGGAACGGACTGCGTCTCTTTACTGATGACGGTCGTAGTGTAGCCTCCAGGGCAAGTGATGCATTGTGCCGTAACAGTAACAGGCTGAGTCTGAATCTCTTTGCTGATGACTGTCGTAGTGTAGCCTTCAGCGCAGGTGAGGCACGGCTGTGTTACAGTAACCTTCTCAGTGTAAGGGACGGACTTCGTCTCAGTCTCCTTAAGCTTGACGGTTGTAGTGTAGCCGCCAGGGCATGTCTCGCACACCACAGTCACAGTGACGTAGTCAGTGTACGCAACAGTTTTGATCTCTTTCTCCTTAGTCCTGTACGTCGTTCGCAGCGTGACAGTGTTGTTCCTCTCACGCGTCACGTATTGAGTCGTGCCCGTGACCTGCGTAGAGATCATGCTTACTGTCGTGGTGGACCCGCCAGGGCAGGTGGCGCACGTAATCGTCTGCGTGACTTGGAGGGTTGTCGGCATAAGCACTGTCGTGGGCTTGGTCACGTAGATTGGCGTGGTGAGCACCTTCGATTGCGTCTTTGTCCTGTACACAGGCGTCTGGATGTACCTAGTCGTGGGGACCGGTGTAGGCACTTTTTCGGTCCTAACAAGAGTGGTGGGGTAGTAGACGGGTGTCTCCAAGCAAGACCAGCACGTCACAGTGTCCGGCGGCGGCGGCGGCGGTGGCGGCGTCGCGCATGGACAAGGTTCAGGACACGGTGTTGGACAGGGTGGTGACGGAGAGTATACAGGAGGTGGTGGAGAGTACACCGGTGGCGAGTACTCAGGCGGTGGCGAGTACACGGGAGGCGGCGAAGAGTAAATAGGAGGAGGCAAAGAATATTCTGGAGGTGGTGAAGAATACACTGGAGGTTGCGGTGTCTGGTTCGGCACCCAGAAGTGTTGCTCCTGCTTCGTCTCACAACTTATGCAGATTGAAGCTGAGAATTCAATCGAAGCACAGACTCCCTCTTCCTCGGTGGTCTTGTATGTGGCGGGCCCGGCCTGAGCTTGCATTGTCGGAGGCTCGCAAGTGTCGCACTCGGGGGTACCCTTATATATGCCAGTGCTGGCAATGACCTGAGTGATTTCGCAACTTATACAGAGTTTGGCATAGTAGTACTCAGAGCCACTAGGCTGCCAATAGTTTATCTCGTTCTGCTCGAATCGCTGCTGGATTTGGTACGGGATGTTGTCCCAAATGTCCGTGAAAGGCGGGAAAGACCTGGCAGCAAGAACATTGCGACGAACAGGGCGATCACGCCTCTGGCTACCACGCTTTCTAGCGCCGTTCGTCGCGCAGGGGCCAGTGAGTTGGCCCGAAAAACTCCAAGTGCATGGAGGAGCCTGAGTCTTTGACGACGTGCCGGTTGTGGTTGGGGGCTCAGAGTCAAGGGTCCCCGTAACAGTAGCCTCAATATCTGAAGAAGACCTTAGAGATACCTCGGACCCAGGAGACACGAAGGAGTTGGGGGGACCGGAATCACTGGAAGATAGAGTGCGGGTAATAGTCTCGGTCTCGAGACCCGTTCTCGTAGTCGTCATAGTGAATGTTCTCGTTGATGCAGGCTGGTCAGAACCCGCATCGGTGCTGCTGGCGAAAGAGCTGATGGAGCCCGGATCGACTTCGCTGGTGCTGACGGGGGCCGAAATCGCGGGATCGGAATCTGAAGTTGGTTGCGTAGAATCTGAGGAAACAGGATCCGACGACGAAGCATCAGGGTCCGACGACGAAGTAGAAGGGTCCGACGATGAAGCCGCAGGGTCTAACGAAGATGAAGTCGGTGGTGCAGTATCCGAAGCATCAGGGTCCGACGATGAAGCAGCAGGGTCTGACGACGAAGATGAAGTTGGTTCACTCGATTCCGAAGCAGCAGGGTCTAACGACGAAGATGAAGTTGGTTCACTCGATTCCGAAGCAGCGGGTACCGACGTTGAAGAAGCCGGTGGCGAAGAATCCGAAGTAGTGGGAGCTGAAGATGAATCTGATTGACTTGGATCCGAAGTATCTGGAGCCGACGACGACGACGACGACGAAGAGGAGGTCGAAGTAGGGTCCTCATCTGTTTCATCTTGCCTGGCTTTGAGCCTGCGCGAGCCAGCACTTGCATGGTCAACGATGGCGCTCCAGACGATGGTGTCATTGTTCGATTTGGTGATGTTATCTTTCAAGTAGCAGATTTGGCTCTTCTGCCCATACGAGATGGCTTTGCAAGGAACTTCTTCGGAACATTTTTCGAGGCACGTCTCGAATGAGTCGACCACGGAGGACCGGTAGTCTCCGCCAAAGTGATTGACTGAGCATTCGATCGTGAACTCGATGCCATTTGTCGTCTTATAAGATGTGTTGTCGTCAGATGGACACTGAATAGGGTCCTCCTGGAGAGATATTAGTTTCTCTTGGTTGACCCAGCGTGTCATTGCATACCTGCGCGAGGTTTGTTATAGCAACAGCCGGGTGAGCCCTCGCTGGTAAATACGAGTGCCATTAGTTCAATATTTAAGTGCGGTCTTGGGAAGCACATACCTGGGCGCGGCGCAGCCCACGCCAACTGTCCGATGGACAGGAGCGGCAGGCCAATGAGCCCTGCCCTGACCATCGCTGCTTCGTGCATAGCAGCAGATGCAGAAATTTACGAGTCTGTGTTACGAGTAGCCCGAAACAGATCAAACGAATGAAAAATGGGTGCGTAATGGTCGGAAAGAAGAAGGGACGGCCTTTTGTGCTGCGATATACCTTCCCCAACATCTTATGAGTTGGTACACTAGATCTTCCCGGTGTGATCTCTCCTGTATATGCTACTCCGAGATAGGACAGTGAAGGTGTCATCTTGAGTCCTTTTTTAGTTACAAGTGCGTGGAAATCGAGCAGGGAGGGTTGAATTTGTGGTTAGATTAAGGGGAAAGGGCGCCGGTTTGTGTGGCGGAAAAAGAAGTACGGACATGTGCAGATAGTCAAGCCCTCTTTGAATGAGGTTGGAAAAAACAAAAGAACAAGACTGAATGAGGAAGACTTGACCTTGATATTGACCGTAGGAGGAGTACTTCTGCGTAACCCCACAAATCGACCGCAGGAGCATCACAACCCGACAGGCCTCAGCTGCCACAAGGAATGCTTCGCGCAGACTTCAAACTCCAAATGATCCGCCGTTAGGAAGTTCAGTTCGCAGCCATGGTTTACGGGACGGGCCGCGCTGGTCGGGAGCAACCGGTCCAGATGGGTTCCGTCGTTGAAGGCAAGCAATGCCGATTAGGTTCAGTAGAGGGCCGATCAGTCCACTTACTCCTCCTTTCCAATGTCCTCACAAAGCAAGGGGAATTGGCAGGATCATGGGCTGTTAGCCGCGGTAAAGGAGCCATTGAGGCTGAAAAAGGGACGGTAAAAATGGTACTCGGACAGACTAGACACCATTCTCTGCACGACGAAAGCCTCACACGCAAATCTGTATCAAGGATGAGGCCGTCGATATATGTGTTTGCACGGGTTCTCATGGGTCCAGGTTTGCGCGCAACGTCTGGATGCACCCGAAGAATTGCCGTTCAACCGGAAAAATTAGTATATCAAGTTGTTCGAAGCACTATACCTGACCTGACCATAGCCTGTTGAGCGAATTAGCAGTAACGTACATCATTCTTGGATCAAAAGACCACGGGTGAATCGGATCCACGTTCGCCTCAGATGTCACATGTCACTCACTACGTGATGGTGCACTTGAGCAAGCCTCCAATTGCCGACTAAGGGGAATATCTATCCATCATGCATTGCCGGAATTCCGTATTCTCTAATGATCGGTTCGACCGAATGAACCGGATGGACACGGCCGCCACGGCTTCAAGGCGATGTCGCAGCAGGAAGTGCCAGGCGACCGGACTGAAGGGTTTTCGCTTCCATCAAAATTCCTCCCAACGTCATCATGCCGTTTTATCGACTGCGAACGGGCTGTGCATTTAAGCCTCGCCAAGGTGCTGCTTGATGGCAGCCTCGAGAGCCTTGGGGTTGGCGCCGACGACCTCACCGACCTTCTCACCGCCCTTGAAGAGCAGGAAGGTGGGCATGGCGCGGATGCCGAGCTCCTGGGCGACGTCGGGGACCTCGTCGACGTCGAGCTTGTAGAACTTGGCGTTGGGGTAGTTCTCGGAGAACCTGCGAGAGTCGTGTCTCAGCACACGAGATGGCATCGATAAAGGAAGGGAGTGCTTACTTGACGACCTGGGGCGCGATGACCTTGCAAGGACCGCACCACGTCGCGAAGCAGTCGAGGACGACGAGCTCGGGCTCCTTCAGGGCCGAGTCCCAGTCAGACTTGCTATTACACAAAATCCATCAGCATCTGCGCGGCATTGGACCGAAGGTGGGGGCCGGGCTCACGTAGCGAGGTTGTGGACAGGCATTTTGGTTGCGGGGGTTTGGGAGAAGAGTCTCGACGGTTGGATGCGGACGAAGGACGGCGTAGGGCGCGATACTGGGGCACGCAAACGCGGTGCGGCGGTAAGCAAAGATCTTCTCAGAGTTGCGGCGCTGAAAGACATGTGGAAGACGAGGGCGACGGCGTAGTTAAATAGACGGTGACGTATGTGCACAAAGAAAACGGATGATAAATTCGCGTTTTGGAAGATGCTGGACGGGTGGAATGCGGATTGTTCAGCGGAGGTCGAGGGCCGAGGGCGAGGCGTGAAATTTCGCCGCCGCGGCCGGGCAGTGAGGGGCAGCGCGGGCAGCGGGCGAGGGGCAGGCAGGCGCACGCAGCGGGCCGGCGCAGCGCGGCAGGGCACAAAGGGAAGGGGAGGCGGCACTCACAGTCTGCTCTCTGAGGGGTGAAGTTCGGGGATGGAGCGTGTCGCGAGTGTTGACGGTGGTGATGGGCAATGCTCGGGCGCAGTGTATTTCAAAGCCGCCGACCAGCCAGACCGACGACCGCCCCTCACTAATGACGTGATCCGAGAGCCCGCTGTCTTCTTCCGGTGCTGCTGATGGCAACCCTTTACCCCATCCTCCCTCTCGAGCGTCACCCCAATGCGTCCGCCTGCCTATCGCACGCCCCGCCTGCAGCTGCGCTGCGCGCTAGCCGCAGACGCAAGGTCTCAGCTGCCAGCCTGTGGTTGTACAGCCGTGAAGCTGATCTTCAAGTTCCGACGACGGCGTGCCGACCACGTGTGATTAGCAAGCATTCCAACAACATACCGACATCGCCGTGTGCCAGGACCGACTTTCCTGGAAAATCGCCTGGGGGGCATCTCGCGCGGCGAATGCATTGTCGCTGATTAGCCGACACCTAAGCCCGCCGGCCGTTTCCACGCCTTCTCGGTCGCCGGCGCCGCATACATACCGATTCAGCACAGAAATAGGTACACACCACGCTAACGATTGAATCTAGCCCTCCGTTAGAGTTGTGTCGTCGTCATTCGAACGGCCATTCTTTTTTTGAAGTCGTCTATCTGAAGCATACCAGAGCGTTTCACCCCTCACTATAAAACCGTCGGTTGAAGCCAGTAGACCCCCGGGCCAGCGTCATCGCCCCACCATGGCTGCCTTACCATACGTTTTAGACGGGGACCCCGGCCGCTGTTGTAGATCGCATTTCTTACGGCCTCCAGGTCGCACATCTTACGAAATCCGCACTATATTCAAAGTAAGCCACCTCGCTTGAAGTAGTAAATGGTGTCAGATCAACGTCATTGTGCGCCGGGATAGCTCCATGTCTATTCTTGTGCGTGGAAAATGCATTCAGCCGTAGCATTTTTCGTCCAACGAAAAAAAACTAGACAAAAGAGGAACGCGGGGTGAAAGGTACTACGACTACTACTACTACAGATTTTGTGCGACACTATTCGCAACAGAGGTATCCTCAAGCAAAGCCAAAACATCAAAAGACCACAATCCTTTCCCGCCCAGCTAAGCCTTCCCGCTGTATGAACTCCTTCCAAAGTGCCTAAAAAAAGGTACAACCGCCGATCAGCCTGTCGCGGAGGAAAAAGCAAAAACGAAAAAAGAAAATTCCAAAACGCTGGAGCTCCTTTGCCGTCTATAACCCGCTAATAGCAGAGCAACAGCATTATGATACCTCTACTCCAACCAGTCCAAACGACGCGGTCATGACAAAGGAGAAGCGCTTTCGTGCCAACGAATGAAGTGTTGAACGGCCAGCCAGCAGCAGCGGGCATGCAGTATGCACAATCGCTTGCTCGCTCAGAGACCGGCTAAGAGTGATGACAGAGCCGCTCAGGAAAAAAAAAATTGCTCCAGATTCCCCCGCTGAAACGTCGAAAAAAAAAACACAGTAAATGAAACAAAACATGATAGTTGCAAATCGAAATAGCCGCCGCGGAATGTGCCAAAAGACAAAGAGATACGCCAACAGTGCAGCGGAGAGATGCCCAGAGCTTACACAACCGTCACATGCCATATCCTCGCCCAGTCGAGACAAATAGAAGTAGTGTAGGTGTCGATGATGGATAGCTCGCCAGAAAGCGGGTGTTGGAGAGGAACCAGACGGGACCTTTTTTTTTTCGATGAGTTAGATCTGGTGATGAGAGTATTGAGCCATCAGGCGCAATAAAAAGGAAATGTTGAATGAGTGTCTCGGGTCAGTCTTAGGAATAGTAGCCAAAAGCAGCCAAAACGAGATAAGGAAATGGGAAACGAGCGACATGTCTGGTTTCACCAACTCCCAACCTCAAGGCGGTTGAACCAACTTATGGACACTACCTACGACTGTAGGTCTTACGACTGGGGGTCGGGGGAGGCTTGCGAGGTTGCACTCGCCCTGTTTGCATCAATGGAACTCCGGCTGGACCTGATGTCCAAGAGCTTCGCGCTGCTGCCGCTGAATTGCCGCGCATGCCCCTTGGACAAGTTGATACTCGAAGCCCGGTGCACCGTGACCTCGGGACTATCCTCGAGGGCTGTTGGGCTGTCTGTCTTGTCTTCAACGGGCGTTGCAGGAATGACACCTTCCATCGCTTCACCGCCGGCCGAAGCATCTTGTGCTTCATCGGGGAAGAAGCTAAGAAGACCCTCCTGAGACTTGGCACGCGCCTGGCGGTGAACAACGGTGGGTTTCCTGACAATCGAGTTGTGCACGACTGTCTCCTCGGGGGTGGGCTGGTCATCCTCGTCTTCGTCGTCTTCGGCGCCGGCATCGGTATTGTTTGCGAGAGCGACACTGCTCGCCTTGCGCTGCATCTCATGGTTGGGTACATTCCACGATTCCTCAGGGCCGGGCGTCAGTCTACGGAAGTACTCGTCATCGGGGATGCCGAGCTCCTCGTAGGAAGCATTCCAGTCTTCCCGCGGTCTCCTGAAAGACGAGCCATAGCTGCTGCGCATGGCCCTAGAGCCGCGCTTGACGGGTCTACCGGAGAACCACGAACCTTCCGAATCGACCGAGGCGAGAGAGCCAGACATGAGCGCCGAAGTCCTGCCAGCAGGGCTGACAGGAGAGTCTGTTCGGAGCTTGGTGGCACCATCCTCCGTTGACTTGGGTTCTTCGAGCTCATGTGTATCTGGAGTCTCAGAAAGGCCTCTGCGGGCAGAGAGTGCTTTGGCGGAAACAACTTCTGGGGACTGCACCCTCGAATCAGGCGGCGACAGTGGCATCCTCTCGGGAAGATCTTCGCGGAATTTCGACATGGTGCGGACCGGAGTGCCGGATGCTTTACGGACGGGTTGCTGCACAAGATGGGCAGGCAGCGCATGACGGCCCATGGATTCTCTGGACGTGTTGGAGAAGGAGATGTCGGACGGCGCAGTGACATTAGTGGTTTGATCAACTGACCGTCTCTTCAGCAGGGCTGAAGGGCGGCGTTTGAAAGTCGACCACCAACCACCGCGTTTGCTGACGTCGGAACTTCTTCTACGGCTGAGCGAGGAATTCCGACTAATGGTAGACGGCTGGATGGCGGATGGAGTAACCTCCTGAGTCAGCTCAGGAAGGTCGGACACGTTCGAAGGGCCTCGTGCGTGTTGGTGAACAGGCGAGGTTGGGGGGGACAGATTCTGGGAGGCTTGCGAGTAACGAACAGCCTGAGCGGTAGCTACGACGGGATCATCGACCGGTGTCTTAACAGGCGATGATGTCGTCTCGGCAGGCGTTGGCGGCGGTCTTGTGGGTGTGGTAATGATTCTCGGGGCGTGGCCGTCCTGGGCCACTTCCGCAGCAGGAGCCCTGTCCTCAATTCCAAGCCCCATTGCCGCGTCGAGCTCAGCATCAGCCCTCGCGGCGGCTGCCTGCTCTCTGCTGGCCTCCTTCTGGCGCTGTTTCTCTGCTCTCTTCTCAAGTTTCCGGCGGAGGCGTTCTTCATCTGCTTTCCTTTTCCGTTCTTTTCTTCTCTGATCCCTTTCCATCAGTTCTCTTAATGTGCCGGCATCCATGTCATCCGCCAGATCGTCGATAGTTTTGCTCTCTTTGAGTGCTTCCTTGCTGATCCTCCGACGTTGCGAATTGGACCGGGATACGTCGGCGCGTTCTTGGGCATGGTGCTGCCAATTATAGATGGGCGGACTACTCGAATAACGGATGGTGGGTCTGGGGGCGAAGACGTCAAGCGCGCTGACCCTGTAAGAGGTTGACAGCATTTCCGAGCTACCCGTCATAGACGACTGAATTGAGTCGGCCATGGGCAGGGAGACATCGGACGTGGGCCGGTTATCGAAATGTCTGCTAAAGCCTCTGCGAACCTTTTTGCTGTCACGGCGCATGGTGCTGCCGGACTGAGGCGCCGGCCGCTTGATGGCAATGGGAGCACTCATGGCTCTGATCTCCTCCTCGCGGACTTGGTCGTCCTTGCGTTTCTTGGTTGACTTTCTCCTCGGTGGACCGTCTTTGGAGGGGCGTTTTTGAAGCTTAGATCGGTGACTGCCCGAAGGCTGTAAGCTTGTGTGTGGGCCGGCTTGGCTGTGGGCATTGGGTTGGAAGTTGTAGGGTATATCGGAGTCGTTGCGCAGGGCCGGGCGGAGGTGAGGGCTGGTACGCAGGGCATGGGTAACGGGCAGCGCGGTTATGTCGTCGCGGCTGCTCGAGGCCATTGGGTGATGCTCAGCATTCGACAGCGCAGCAGTTGGCCTCTCCTTATCCCGCGGCCGTGACGCACTGCCACTGTCAGCGGAAGCCCTCCTTTTGTTTCGTCGCCTGGATCTCCGGCTTGGGCGTCGCGCAGGGTCATGGGGGTCCGTTGTCAGTGGGCCAGGCCTGTATGGGCTTACAGGCCTCTTCCCTTCAGGCACAGAGCCGTCAGGGTTAGGCCTGGACCGGCGCGCCTTCCGCCTGCCGAAGGGCCAGACGGGCATGGAGACGGTCGCTGGCGGCGCGGCGATCCCGGGGTGAGAGAGGGTCGAAGCATGCGCGGGCGTTAGGCGTCAAGGCGAGCGAAGGTGTATGTCTAGCAGGGGAGCGCGGTGGGCGGAAATTGGCAGTTGGCGGAGTGGCGCGCTCTAGGTCATGGCGCGCGGAGGCGGTTCATGTGACGGCGGCGCACGCGCAAGCTGAGAGGGCAGAGAGAGGATAGTGTAGGCGAGAACGAGCGTGGAGGTTGCGTATGTGGCGACAGTGGATTTGTAGGAAGAGTGCTATGGGGGAGCACGCATGGTTGAGACGTCGCAAAGCAAGGGCGCGGCGACAGGCGAAAAACAGTCACACTGCAA
The DNA here is from genome assembly GCF_012971845.1 of Lasiodiplodia theobromae. Taxonomy (NCBI): domain Eukaryota; kingdom Fungi; phylum Ascomycota; class Dothideomycetes; order Botryosphaeriales; family Botryosphaeriaceae; genus Lasiodiplodia; species Lasiodiplodia theobromae. The sequence goes on along the minus strand of NW_023336584.1, from coordinate 8,733 downwards.
GGGCAAAAGCAAGAAGAACGGCGGCAGACGAGTCGGCGCTGGCCAGGCTGCGCGCTGCGCTCCAGAGGCAGAGAGAGCTATGATCGCTGCCGTGGCGCCCCAGCGCGCGGCCCCACGCCCAAACGACAGAGGCTGCTGCGCGCTGCAAAGCCCGGCCAGCCTCTGCTGACAGCGGCGCTCTGCCATTGGCGGCGCTGGCGCATGGTGGGCGGCGGCCTGGCAGCCTGGTACACCGGACGAGGTGGAACTGCGCTGCGCTAGGTGTATCCGGGCCAGGGAAGCTCCGCGTGCGCCTGCTGCCCCGTCCACGCCCGCCGCCGTTGCAGGCGCATTGTCGCGGCGGCGATCGCGAGCCCGCCGCCTTCGCGTGCGCCTGCCAGCCGCGCCCTCGTACCCGGCCCTGTGGTGGCGCGCGGCTTGGAGGCATGCGGCTTGCTTCTGCGCACGCGGGCGCAGATACGACGGAGCCCAGCGTCTCGTGCCCGCCGCCCTCGCGCGCGCTCGAATGCCGTGCCCTCAGGTGGCGAGCAGGCGCCGTGCCTGAGCAGTCTCGTGCTGTGCGACTTGGATCCTTGTCGTAATACAGCCAGGAACCACTCTGCATGCCTGCTGCCAATCAGAGCCAGCCCGTGGCCCGGTCCGCCCAGAAAGGAGCAGCAAATCTTGTCGCGGCCCCACTGCTGGACGGCAGACACTCCAGCCCTCAGGCGTCCCTGAACGCGTGCACCGATACCCCTGGATCGCGGGCTTTTTGGAGGCTGGGCACGGGATCGCGCAGGCGGGCCGACGACTCCATGCGCCGTTGCGGCCAGGCGTTTCGCGCGTTCCTGCTGCCCGCAGTCGCAGCGGCCCAGCGCATGCGGAGAGCGCACAGAGGAGCATGCGAAGAATCCCCAATCCTCTCTCAGCCCAGGGTCCTCGAGTGACGAAATGCGCGCCAGGGCCACCGCCCGTGGGGCCACAGCCTGGCCCGCCCAGCGCGCTTGTAACGGCCGGTATTGAAGGCGCGGTCGCGACCGTTGGCGAGGCGGCGCCGGTGACAGCACGTCACGGCGGAACGAGGGTGCCCATACTACATGACCTGTCCTTGCGCTGCAAGACCGCTCGATTCTGGCACTGCTCCGGCACTGCAGCCCGAGCTTTCTGGACCCTCGTGCGGAGAAAACCTGCAGCCCACTGCCACTCGGCTGTGACTCGCCCGATCTCAGAATCACGACGAAGGACAGGCTGGCGGTGCAGCGCTGGCCACGCACGCGTAGCCAGTGACGCGCGCAGACAACCCTCAACACATACACCGCCAATGTGACACCGCTCGGCAGCTTCCCGTCGCAGCAATCTTCCGTCCGCGCAGCGCTGTGGAAATCGCAGTGCTGGCTGCCACGAAGAAGCAAATCGCGCCCACATCGAGACTGCAATTAAACTCTGCTCCTCCCTGCCGCCAAGGACCAACGCTCGGAAATGCACGCAAGTCACCGGTTGGGCTGCAGGCTGTTCCAGCGGGAAACTTGGACTCGGCCTGACTCTCGTCGACAGAAAATCATCGGATTGCCCCGACGGGAAATGATGGGCCCCGGCAGTTGGCGTGCCAGTTTTCGAGCAGCCGCGTATACGGCATGTCGCGCTGGTCTGTTCCAACGCTGCAGATTGCCAATGGACCAGAATGTTCGCCGATTGCGTGCATGCGCCTCAGTGGGCTGGGCGAGACGGCACCGTCGGGCGCGGTTAGATGGGCCGGTCCTCGGACTCCCGACGGGACGGAGTCGAAAAATCACGTGATGATCGTTGTCCGGCCGCCGGCGCCAGGACCGACCGTCGGTTTAGGCGAAAAGTAAACAACAGCACGGTCGAGCCCCAACAACGCAACTCACCCAAGCTCGCGCAGATATACGCCCGCCCGCTTTGCTCAAGCTATCTCCACCGTGATTCTGCCCTGGATATGGATTTCAACCCGCGCATGAGCATGGCGCGCGGCTCCACCATGAACAACCATCGCGGCCGCCAACAAGAGGAAGACTCCTTCATGACTTTGGTATTGCGCAGACTCCAATTGCACTACGCTGCGCACCTGGCTGACAGCGCTTTCTAGCCTGACCGTGAAATCGCGTCATGCATCAGCGACATTGGCATCAACTTCAGCATTGCCGACCTCCAGAAGCCCAACCCCCAGCAGATCCAGAAGGTCTTCGAATGGTTCGCAGAGCTGCTCATGAACACGACCCGCGAGGTCGTCGCGCCGGCAATGAAGGCCGCCGCAGACGACATGGCGGGCGAGGATCTCGCTGACCGGATATTCACCCCGGACACTCGCGACCTGATGGGCTTCTTTGTCATTATGAGAAAGCTGTTGATGGAAGTAAGCAAGCTGGGCACTGCGGCTCGATCCAGGTCGTTCTAACTGCTCCCAGTGCGGCATCCATGACTTCACGTTCCAAGACCTGTACAAGCCAACGCGCGAACGCCTGGTCAAAATCTTCTCCTACATCATCAACTTCATTCGCTTCCGCGAGTCGCAAACAACCGTCATTGACGAGCATTTCAACAAGTCGGAACGCACGAAGCTCCGCATCGAGCAACTTTACAATGAAAACCAGGATAAGGAGAACCATCTGCAGGAGCTAGAAAGGAGCCGTAAAACAACGGAGACGCAGATGGCTGCCAAGGAAAAGAGGCAAAAGGAGCTCAAGCAACGCCTGCTTGACCTGAAGATGGGCCAAGAGAAGGTTGTCGAGAGACTTGAGATGGTCAAGGAAGAGCAGCGGCGGCTGAAGGAACTTTTGGAAAACAAGACGGAGCAGACGATGAACGTGCGCCAAGATGCTGCCAAGCTGCGGCCGTACACGACTCAGAGCCCAGCCGTGCTAGAAGCATCGCTCAAGGACCTCAATACGAACTTGGCTGCCGACAGGGCTGCGATCGACGCGCTTGATCGTCGTGGTCGCGCCCTGCAGACCTCCACAGAGACTTTCACGGCCGTCGCGAAAGATGTCGACGACTGCACGCGCCTCTTAGGAGACCTGGCGCAGGACATCAAACAAGAGCAGGAAGAGCTGGCCAAAGCCGACCGACACAGGCAGGCGCTCAGCGAACGTTCAAACAACGTTCGGGATGTTGAGCGTCAAGAGAAGCTGCTCACGAAGCAGCTGGCCAATGTTAACGCGCGCACCGAGAAGCTGCGCAAGAATGCGGACGATAAGGCGGAAGCTGCCCGTGTGCGCATGGAGGAGCTGAAGGCGGTGCACAAGAAGCTAGCCGAGGAGCGCGGAGAAAAGAGTCGCGAGATGGAGAGGAGAAGGGTCAGAATCGAACAGACGGAAAAGAAGGTAAGCTAACATCGCATATCTCATTTACGCACATGATGAACTAACAGCAGCTCCTTCTAGATGACCGATCTCAAGGAGAACATTGAGAACGAGGTAAACATCACTCGAGAGCAGTACATGCAACTGGAGTCGCACATTAAGCTTTACATCACCGAGATGGACCAAAGCATCAGCTGTTGACCGGCATTCTTACTATTCGACGTCTTGTCAAGTCCGCATCGGTCATGATTCACGATGTCGGATTTCTTGTTGATTCTTAATGTGAACGGGCTTGGTCAGTGGGTCGGTTTGGCGTTTATTTGAGAGCTGGGATGATGATACCACTGGGTTGAACTTGGAAACGGCCTGGTCCTTCTTTGCAACTGGAACACTTTTTACCTTGCTGTCGCAATGAACTATAATTTTGTCCATCCATTTTTCAACGTTCTACGTAAGATGTATTGCACTGTTTCCGTGAGTAACCGAATTACACGCCAAGCTGTTGTGCAATTCCCCAGCCTATGTACATTCACGTCCCGAAGTCCAACCCCACTGCCTGTGGAACGCGACTATGCTTTTTGCAACCTGCCGTGTCATATACCAATCGGGACAAAGATGAGAAATGATTTGCTACGCTATTGGACCCGCCAGCATGTAACCGAACACCACTGCGCTCTTCGTCCGTTCTCCAGCATTCTCCACTAGCGTCCTTGACCCTCCATTCCATGAAAGCCTAGATCCCGGTGCAACCCAGCAGAATGAGGGCTGGGAGCAATGCTGTAACTCTAACCCGGCACGAGGCCTGCACGTTCCTCAGACATGCTAGTCATACTTGCGGTTACTTAGCAATGTGATACCGCTACCAATGGCCGGTTTGGGCTTGCGCCATCGTCTGCTGGTCGTGAACAACAAAGTCGTAGCTCGTAGGGTCAATTGAGGAACTAGAGCAGCGCGACAGCGATGTGAATTACGTAGATACATACAACCGTCTCGATCGACAGAGAGAACTAGTAATGACTAGCGGAAAGGCGGCGCAGCGGAGGGGGAGACGAGCGGCGCCGGGGCAATCTTGAGTCTTGAACACACGTGAACCCCGACGTGACTTTCTGCTCCACAACATCCCCGTGCGACTAGCTTCCGATTGGTGGTCCTGTCAGCTCCAATCTGCCTTCCTGAGCGCCAGAGCTATAAAGCAGGGAAAAATGAAGAGGGAAAACGGGGAGTTAAAAAGACCATAGACCAGATAATAGCTGAATAATAAAGTCCCTCCGGTGCCACTTGCTCTTTGGAAAGAGGTCTGATAGAGATCTTGCCGCCGCGTACTACGCACATTCTTATCCCAACACGTTTGACCAACAACGCCCCAGACCTAGTACTCAAAAAAGAAGAAGCGGCAAATCGGAAAATCGGGTCGACCCGATGAAGTCTGTCTTGTGGTATCAAGTGATCGCAACGATGTCGTTCTGGCACAACATCTCAGTATTTCCGGCCAGCCTGGCTCGTGACGTCTCAAGGCGCACACAAGAAGACTACAGCAGGCTCTGGAAAAAGGGAATCATCGCACTATAACCTCGTCAGTTGAAGGTCCTCTTGGGGAATTGCGAGAAGGAAAGACAAACCCAATGGCCAACGTTGCGCTTAGTCCCATAAACGCCTTTGATCTGACCCTTTCCTTGCGCAGTTCCTCTTCCAGCACCTTTGTTTTCTTGACAGGCTGCACCTCCATGGTAGTCTCATCAGCATCCATGTCTTCAGGCGACAGGTCCTCGGCCTTGCGCTTCTGTACGTTCCTGCTGCCCTCGGCCTTGTTGGCCTCCTCAACCATCTTGCGTGCGTTTGCGATCATTTCCTCAGGGCTCTCGGGAAGCGGCAGGTCCGGATGATCGGCCGGCACGTCGATCTTGACGGCGGTCGTTGTAGTTTCAACCTCGCCCTCCTTCGTCACTATCTCATCCACCTCGACGCGAACCTTTTCGACACTAGCGGCAGCTCCCTCGCCATTCACAGACTCTGTCGGCTCCGAGGGTGCAGGGGTGGACTCGAGCTCCTTGGACAGCGCACTAGGCGTCGCATCGCGGGCTTCCCTCGCGCTCTTCCTTGTAGTGCGCGGCTTGCGGGGAGAAGCAATCTTGCGCGGGGTCGATTTGCTGGGTGATGCGGAGCGCAACTCCCTGCCGCGCGTGCGCACGGTGGTCGCCGATGCCGGAGGGAAGAGCGTGTTCTTGTCCGGAACGATGAACTTGGGCGGAGTAGAAATCTCGTGCGAGCCCTTGTCCTTGGTGCCCTTCTCAATGGGCGCAGGGTCCACAAGCGCCACCACCCAGGCCTTCATGCCATACTCATCCGCAAGGGAGAGCGCTGTCCAATCCTGTCAGCCGCTGTGCCCAGAACACCTAGCGTAACGAAGAACATACCGTCTTCGGGAGAGATCCAGACGTTGCCAGCCACTTCCTCGTCCCCCGCGGTTGGCAGCGACTTGTGGTGAGTGCGCTCCGTCTCCTCCTCTGCAAGGGAGGCCCACGGGAACGCAGCCTTGAACATGCCCGTCGCGCTGATGTAGCCATCATTGCTGCGGCGCTGCGCATTTCCGTCAGCGTGCGCCCATCAGCCATGCGTCCCAGGGATCCTTACCATCAGAAAGTATGACTCCGGGTAAGCCTGGTTCTTCTGCAAATTGAAGATGCCGGAGCCCTTGAGGTCCTTGGGCAGCGGGACGCGCAAGTGGGCATAGTCGAACAGGCCGAGATTCTCGGCCTTGGTTGCATTGGAGACTCCGATCTGGCCGGGCTTGACATGCAGGTTGGTCTGTCCCAGGCGGCGGCGCTCGATGAGGATCTCGACTGGGCGCGGGAGTTAGTGCAGCTCACACAGAGGGCGACGACTGGCGCATTGGCGCGCGGGCTGCACGTACGCGGCGGAGTGTGCTCGGGCAAGATGAGCGGGTTGCGCGCTTCGGGGAGGGAGCGTGGGGAGGCCATGGGGATGCTCGGTCAGAGGGTGGTTGAGCTCGCCGCAGGTTGTGTCCGGAGGAGAGTGGAGAGCGACAACGGGGGTGGTCAGCGCGGGGGAGCGGCTGTGCGAATGCGGGCGAAGAATGCGATGCAGATGGTGCTGAGGGGGAGAACGACGCGAACGCGAAATGACCAGAGTTGCGGTCGCGACACAGAGGGCGAGCTTTGATGCTCCGCAGTGCGGCCGCCCCTGCTCTCCCACACCGTGACTTGCACAAAAGGGGAACGAGCCGAGCCCGCGCATGCACCAGAGCTGCGCAGGGCTGGCGCCGCGATTGGACGAGCGCCGACTACACCCTCACGGCTCGCAAACAGCCTAGATTAGCGTTCTACACTTTGGTCGCTGGGACTCGTCGGCGCTGCGGGCTGGCGGCGATCACGTGGAAATGGCGCACCGGCAATGTGGTGTGCGCGCCCCTGCAGGCAGGAGAACAAAGAGCAGCGGGCGTTGTTTGGCATGGTTGGGTGTCCTCAGCGTCGCTGGCGTGCGGGATGGCTGCAGAACGGCACGTGACGCGAGGCGATTCTGGACTGCGGCGGTGAAGGCTGGCCTGGGCTTGCAGCGTGGGGCAGAACGGAGCAACTCAAAACAGAGGGGCTCTCGAGCTGGCGTTGTCGACTCTCCCCCTCAATCAAGCACAACTCCTCTTCCTCGCCCCCCATCGCACAGCACCCGCTTCTACTGCCACCATGTCCAGCGCCGAGCACCACGACGACGAGCTTGCCCCCGAGCAAACCGAGGGCTTCAAGGTCGGCGAGAAGAAGACGATCGACGAGTATCAGCAGCTGGGTGAGTAGACCTCCCCCATCCCGCCCATGTGCTTCTCCCGTGCCCGCCCGGCCCAGCAATCTGTGCGGGCCCTCCAAAGCCGCCGCCTCTGCCTCGCTGGAAGCTCCCGGATCCGCTGCTGGGAACAGCATGGCCTCTCTGGCCTGCCTGCAGATCACCCTACTTGAGCCTCGTTTTGGACCCTGGATGTTCCCGTTGCGACTACGCCCGAGGCACAGACCTGCCGCGGCCCTCGCCGCTGACCTTCTGTCGGCCATGCTTCTGCTTTGCATCCCGCCCAACTGCATTGACGCCTTTGGGTGCGGCGCGTCAAACTTGCCGTTTGGGTTAGCTCGTTTGCCCAGCCCGCCTCGATTGCCCCTGTAAGCTCCAAGCTCCTCCAAACGCTGGGCTGCAACAAGACCGGGGAGTTGAAGCTCTTGTCCGGATGCATTTGTCCAAATTTAAACTGTGCATCCACGTCCGGACAAACGCTTCTGCTCCCCTTCTGTTGTAAAAAAAAAAAAATTGTCGCGGGTCATGCCTGCCTATTGCGGCGTGCTGTTTCCTCGGCTTCACGATTCAAGCAACCAGCAACTTCTGCTTGCAGGAGCTGGGGCTGTCACTTCCTAAGAAGCCGATGCGCGCTCTACATAACTTTCTCTCTCCGCTGCCAACTTCTCTCACCAACGCATCCCGCTCGACAACATTTTTCATCCGTCGACTATTGCTACGGACGTCCTTTCATTAGCCAGAGTTGCTACCCACTCGCACTTGGAATTACGCTATGTCTTTTTCCACTCCCCTCAAGAAAAGCGGTGCTCCTTCCTCAGCGCCACCTCTGAAGACCGACATGGCCGCAACTTTGCCTTCGCACGTGCGACACACACGACCACTCTACTCTTTTCCGCGTACGTACTGGAGCCGCAACCGCAAGATCAGATGCGGAGAGGGTCACAGCCAGCGCACTCAGCCGCGCCCGTGTCTCCGCATCACCACACCCATCCAGCTGCCAAGTCAGCCGCAGCCTGAATGGTGCCCTCTGCGTGTTTTGACTCAAAAAGTCGATGACTCAGCTCTGTGGATCTTCCTGCATGTCTTGTCTGAAAATTCCAAGGTCATCGAGCCAGCCGCGGAAGAAAGGCAAGCTGTCATTGTCCATTCAGCTCACCGTTGGGCCGAGAACGGCAGTCGTATCCAGCCAGGCCAGAAACACCTCGACGGCTTGCTCTTCGTTTCTGTGGTAAGTTTACGCTCAATGGGCATACAGCACATTCATTGACTTGTTTGCCAGATTGAGCCTTCAGAAGCAGACGGAGACAGCCCGAGCAAAGAGCAGACCAGCGAGCAGCCGCCCAAAGGAGATGACTCAAACCCGGTGGAGACAGTCCCAAAAGAGAACAACTCTGATTCGAATCCGCCGGGAGATGGCTCTGGAGGCTCGGGTGGCTCTGGGGGCTCGGGTGGTGATGGCTCGGGTGATGATGGCTCAGGAGGGAAGGGTGGTGGTGAAGGATCTGGGAGCGCCTCCTCCAGGAAAAAAGACAAAAAGAAAGATGAAGGGGACAATGAAGAGGAACAGCGAGACCCACCTCACGAGAACCCTCACGAGAACCCTCACGAGAACCCTCACGAGAACCCTCACGAGAACCCT
>NW_023336583.1:0-19943 GCF_012971845.1 Lasiodiplodia theobromae | reverse complement strand
TTTTTTATATAAATAAGCTAATTTAAATACTATTTTTTTTTAGTAAAATATAAGTTTTTAATATTAAAACGCTATAAAAATAATAAATTATAATAACTTATTCTTACTCTTAGTAATCTATTTAATATTTATAAAATAAACTATTTTTTTTATATTAAAGCGTAATTTAAGCGTAAAATACTTTAAATTATATATTTAAAAAATAAAAATAAAAAAAGATTTATTATTTTATTAATTATTTATTAGATTTTAACTTATTATTAGTCTAAATAATATATCTTAGTTTAAATTTTATAATATTTATTTAAATTTTTATAATATTTAGCTAGTTTATTTAATTTAATTACTTTTTAAATATTTTTTAATATTTACTAGTTTTTTATATTTTATTTATATTTTTTTAGAAATATATATATTTTTTTTATTATTTATTTTAAATTTTATATAGTAAATATAAAAAACTTATTAGTATTTTATCGTAAAAATATTTATTTATATTATTATTATTTTTAATAACTTATATAAATAAAATTATTTTTTATACTTTTTTATATATTTATTATTTATAGCTATTAAAAACTATTTAAATTATATAATTTATATAAATACTTTATAAAAAATCTATTTAATATTTTTTTTATTATTTTTTATATCTATTTATAATATTTAATATAATATTAAGTCTTATATATTTTATATACTTTATACGTTTAGTTTAACTTTTATTTATATTTATTATAATATATAAACTAAAGCTTTAAAGACGTTAATAGTAAAATAATTTATAAAAATATATTATTTAAATAGTTATTATCTAGTTATCTATCTTTTATATAGTATTTACTATAGTAATAAGCTTTTTTTATATAACTTAAAGTTTTTACTACTAAATAAATATTTTTATTTTTTATATAGAGAATTACTAAAGATTACTACTACTATTAGTAAAATTAGTAAAGCTTTTAAAGCTATAAATAATAATATTATAGCTATTAAAGCTATAAGTAATAGTATTAAAACTATTAAAATCTTTAGCTACTACTATTAGATTATTATTTAAACTATTACTTAGTTTATAACTATAATAAAAACGTTAATAATTATTTAAAATATTATAAATTTAATATTATAAACTCTAAAAAATACGAACTTTATAACTCTAAAAGTAGAAGACCTATATAAAAAAAAATATCGTAAAAACCGAAGAGTCTTATAGATAAAAGAGTCGTATAGTCTTAAATTTCGTATAAAAATTTAAAGAATATAAGATAATAGTACGTACGAAAATACTAGTAAATAATAACTATAATTTATACGAAAGAATCGCTTTTAAAAACGTAATAGCGCGAAAAAAAAGTATAAACTAAAGAATTTTCTATAAAATAAAAGACTATAAAGTCTAATAAGAAATTATAAAACTAGACGTATAATTATTTTAAAGTAGTACGTAAAGATAAAAAGCTAAAAAGTAAATAGACGAGAAAAATAAGTAGAATATAATATAATATTACGATTATTTAATAAAAATAAAAGTTAAATATTAAAAAAATACTTTTAGCGTCTAAGTTACGTACGATCTACTTATACTCTCTACTAAGAATATAACTAAGTAATATTCTTATCTAAGAATATATTAAATTATAACTAGCTTTTCTATTCTATATAGATATACTTCTTAGCTAGATACTTAATTCTTTATAGTTAACTTAAAGTTTTAATTAAGACTCTTTAGTTAGAGATAATTAACTTATTATATATTATATAATTATGTACTACTCTCTTATCTAATCGTTATCTCTCTACTCTTATCTCTTTAAAATAAATCTTTATAATTTAACTATCTACTAAATAACTTTAAAGCTTAGTAGAAGAAGTCTATTATTATACTTTAACTACTATTTTTATAAAAGAAGATAAAATAATATAATTATCGACTAAAATAAAAAGTATTAATCTAGTATAAGAATTACTAATAAAAATAGATCGTAAATATAGTCGATATAACGATTAGTATAAACGATATGGGCGAAGAATATATCGCTTAATAATCTAATTCTTAGTAACTAGTAAGAGCTTCTACTAATAAGAAGCTATAGTAGATTATTTAGAGTTTACGAAATAAAAACGTAGTTCTTTAGACTTAGCTAGCGTAGTTATTATTAATACTACTAGCTACTAAGATTAAAGTTCTTAAATCTAATTTATATTATAAAGATCGTAAGAAGATATAAGTCTTTCTCTTCTAACTAGACGACTATATTTATTTTTTATAAGAGCGCTTCGCGTAACTAAAGAATTAAATTTTTTATACTAGTATCTATCTATAAAAAGCGACTAAATAGTAGTTTTAACTATTTAAAAGAAAATAGTAGAGTAAGTCTTTTTTTCTCTATTTTAAGACGACGTAATAGCTATTTTTAAACTACTAAAACTTTATAGCCGCTCTAAAAAGAATCTTTAGCGGTCTAAATAAAGCTAAATAGACTATACGCGTTCTTTTTAAAATTAAGTAGAAAAAATCTATTTAAAACTATACGACTAAGTTTTAGAACGTAGTATTTTTAGTAAAGAGATACTCTAATTTTATTTTTAAAATCTTCTATTATTAAAAATTAAAAGATAAAATTAAAGAAGTAATAGTCTATTATAAGAATATAAAATTTTTAGAAACTATAATTAAGCTAGTTTTTAAGATAAAATAACTTAAAAACGAGTTTAAATAAGATAAGAGAATCTATTAATCTAATAACTTCTAGCTAAGAAGGCTATACTATATTTAAAAAGAAGGCGATACTATAGAGCTTAACGCGGTCTAAAAAGAAAGTTAAAAATTCGATAGTAAGAATAAAGAACGTACTTAGCGATAAGGGTTTATCTCTTAAAAGTAAGAATACTTTAATAAAAAACTATACTTTTACTATAGAGATAAGTAGAATAAAAAGTATCGCTACTAGTAGAAAAGAGAAATACGTAAAAATACGACTACTACTAAAAAGAATCTAAAGAAACTCTAAAAAGTCTCTACTATCGCCGTAAAAACCGTTAGCTACGTAGCTCTAAGCTAGACTATATACTATAATAATAACTATTTAATCTATAAAAGTGATAAGCGTAAAATAGACTAGTACTTTAAAAAACTCTAATAGATTTATACTACTTTATACGTTTCTATATAATCTAAGATAAAAAAGTTTATTAAAAACTTAATAAACGACGAGAATATTTTTAATAGCGATAAGAGCTTTCGCGTCTATATATTTAAGTTAAGTATACTAAAAGTTAAAAAACTAATTTAATCTAAGAACTCTACGAGACGATTTAATAAGACTATACTACGACGAATATAGAAATATCTTAATTAATACGATATAATCCGACGTAATAAAGACTAAATCTTTACTCTTAACTAGATACTAAATCTTTAACTAAAACTATCTACGTAGTAATAGAGAGCTAATAAAAATATTATATATTAATAAGAACTAGTTAAAAGACGATAGACTTTCTAAACTATTATAAGTAAATTTAAAGTAAATAAAATTACTTAGTAGTTATAAAATAAGACTAAAAACGTATAAATAAAGTAGAATTAACGATATTTTAAAAAGCTAGCTAAAATTCTTAATTCTAAAAGAAAAACTACTCTTATATTAAAACTTCTACTATAAAAGCTTAAAAAAGACGATTTAACGCCGTTCTATTACTATAAAATTACGGCTAGCGTTCTATATTAATAATAATAAATTTAATATAACTATATCTAAATATAATAAAGAGAATCTACTTTTTAAGTAGAATAGCTATAGAATACTACGTATAAAGATCTCGTCTAGTTAAAAAACTAAACGATTTCTCTAGTATTACGCTAGAACTTAAAAGAAAGATAAGATAAGAACGTTGAAGAGGTTTATAGCGTTAAGAGTTTACTACCGCTATCTAGAATATTACTAGATACTAGATATAGAGAATAGTAGTCGTAGTTAGATAGGGAAGGTAATAAGAGGGGTGTAAGATAATAATTAGAATTAACTACGAAGGTTCTATCTACTATAAGTAAGTATATTCTATATACTATAATTGGCCGCTAGTTAGCTAGACTGTAGTATTAGTATAGATAGTAGAATAGCTAGTAGCTAAGAGAGATCTACTTCGTAGGGTTAGGCTATAGGCTACTTAAATGGGTTAGATGCGTCCGGGGTTTTGGTATAAGATAATCTAGTCCGCCTATAAGTTCTACTGCGCCGCTTAACCCGTATTCTAATTTCGTAATACTATTTTCTCTTTAGATAGCTTTCGGCCCGAAAGCTTTCTTATAAGTAGATATATTCTTCTATATTTTATTGTTAGAAGTACTAATTTCTTATTATAGTTTTAGCTCGTATCTAGCGTCGTATTACTTTAGTCTAGCGTATTATAGTTCGTTATCGTAGAGTCTTCGCGGCTTTCTCTTATACCCGCTACGTTCGTTTAGATTTAGTTTATTACGCTACTTTCTTCTATTCGGCTTATTCTAGATATACTAGAAGAGGTCTTATATCGTACGAGGCGATAGCTTCTTCGATTAATACCGAGTATAAGTAAGAGCTTTCTTTTTTCTTTAGTAATAGCTGACGGTTTATTACTAGTTCGGCGCTTAGATCGGGCTCGTAAAAAGTTAGAGCGTTAGCTTAAAGAGGTAGCTATAGAGATTAATTAGAATAAGAAGGCTGCTAATACTACTATAGCTACTACTAACGCGGCGGCTTAGGCGGCGTTAGTAGTAGTCTAGTACACTAGTCGCGTAGCGAAGCGGTTACGAGTTTATTAATAGAAGAAGCGTCGGTTACGTTTATTACTTCGGTCCGTAGAGTAGCGTAATATAGACCTATTCTTCCGTAAGATGCGGTAGTTAGAGTAGAAGAAGTAGATAAAATAAAAGACTACTATTCGAAAGGGTCGTTCTTCTTATAACGTTCTTAAGGCTTTAAATAAGGGGGCTATACTATACTTACTTGACGGGTCTAGCGGTAACGTGGTAGCCGCTAATAGCGTGATTTCTTAATAGGCTTCTATTAATCGGTTTTAGATGTCTCTAACTTCTTCTTCGGGGTTTACGTTATAGAAGAATACTCTAGATCTAGACGGTTTGGGTTTTATCGATAGAAGTCCTTAAGAAGTTCTAGATAGTTAAGGTTTAGTAAGGACTTCTAGATGTTTTCTAAGTCGTCGTAGTTTTTCTATTTAACGAGGTACTTAAGCTAACCGTTAGGATTCTATTTACTGTCTAGAATTCTTTCGACGTTCTATTCTTATACGTCTTCGGGCTAAATTTTCCCCTCGAGGTATTCTAGTGTTTAGGCGTTTTATAGTACTAGTTTAAGAAGCGCTACGTAGAAGACTAGGCTTTAGCGTATGTTTTTTAGTAATTTAAGTTTATAGATAATAGAAGAAAGTTTTTATTTAATTTCGAAGAAACTAATTTTTTTATAATCTAATTTAGGGCTCAGTCGTTTAGTTTTAAGGTTTCTAATAAGAAGCTAGACTTTATCTCTCTTCTCTAGAGGCGGCGGCTTCTAGCGTCTACGGTTATAGTATATAGCTATACGGTAGTTGATAAATTCTATATCTCGGGCTAGACTTTAGTATAGTTCTTTTAGCTGTTCTACCTAAAGTATTTCTTTTTATACGATGTTTTCTTATAGAATTAGTTCTTCGTAGACTCGGGACTCGAATCTAAAGTTAACGTAGAACGGCGTTTCTTAAATAGTTTCTACTAGTATACTGTTGTAAGCGAATTATACTAGAGATAGAAGTTCTATCTAGTTGTTTTACTAGTAGTTTACGTAGCTTCGTAGGTATTTCTCTAAGGTTTAGTTAAGTCGTTCCGTCTAACTATCTATCTAGGAATAAAAGATAGTAGACAGCTTATACGTCGTTTCTAATTTATTTATTAAGGTTTACTAGAATCGAGCGCGAAAGCGGGTATTACGGTCGAAGATAATTATCTTTAGTATTTCGTAGTTTACGAAGATGTATCTTAGAAAGATGTAGACTAGCTTAGAAACTTTTAAGGCTTTCTTATAGAGGATAAAATATTTCTATTTAGATAGTCTATTAGTAATAACTAGAATTGCGTCGTAGCGTACTCCGGTAAGTGGCTCTTTAGATTTCGGTAGCTTAGTAATAAAGTCTAAAGAGATAGATTTTTAGAGTTAGTTAGAAGGTATAATTAGCTATAGCTTCCCGTAGGGGGCGTGTCGTGCTGCTTTATTTCGGGCGTAATCCTCGTAGTCCGCGAGGTACTATCGTACTCGCTTTCTAAGATACGGTATATAAAATACTCTTTTAATTCTTTCTATTATAGGGTTAGTATCTTTATAGCCGTGTGCTAGAATAGCGTAGATTTTCTTAATAAGTTATCGTTAGAGTCGTTAAGAAACGTAGACTAGTCTCTTAAAGAGAATAATCTCTTTCGAGCTTAGTATAAGGTCGGGGTCTTCTTTTAGATAGTCGTAAATTTATTTTAATAGTTGCTGTACTATAGTATCGTTTTCGTAGACTGCCCGAATATACTCTTTCTATATTAAAAGTAAGAGGTCGTTTTCTTAAGGGCCCTTATTTTCTTATACGCCTGGGTTTTCGGAGGGGACCTTCTAGAAGCTATAGTTTCTCGGGACTTAATTTCTAGGGTTTTCTTCCCGAATTAGTTGCGCTTCTAGGGTGTTTACCTTCGAAGGTTCTTCTTAGAAGGGTTATCTTTCTAGGTTTATATTTCTAGAAGAGGCCGACTTCTAAGCGCTCGGCGCCTCTAAGAAACTAAATTCTAGAAGTATTATATTTCTAGAAACTAGTTTCTAGGGGTTTATAGTTTCTAGGGGCCTCTAAAGCCTAGAAGATTCTTTCTAAGATTAGAGGTTTCTCGCTTAGCTTCGGGTAATCGAGGCTAGAAAACGGATTATCGCAAGTTCTAATTAGGGTCGGTTAAGTCTAATATTTTCTTTCTTATTTTGTTTTAGAAGCGCCGAGAATAGTTCTAGTTAGTTAAAGATATAGTCGCATTACCGACTAAAAGCGTCGGCTTTTTCGTTCTCGGTTTCTTTTTAGTAGATAATTTTAAAGTTAAAGAAGACGAGTTGTTCCGTCTATCTAATCTATCTTTAATTAAGAATCTTTATAGTTATAAAGACGTCTAGGTTTTAGTAGTCCGAGTATACCGTTATTTCGAAATTCGCCCCTTCGAGGTAGTATCTCTATTCTTTAAAAGCGATAATAATAGTAAGAAGCTTCTTATTATAAATGTCGTAGTTAAGTTCTACCGGGAATATTTTTCTAGAGTAGAAGGCTACGAGATATAGCCGTTCTTAGTCGTCTAGCTGACTAAGATAGACCCCGATAGCGTAGTCTAATGTATCGATTTCTAGATAGATAGACTTATCTAGATCGAAGAGGGCGAGAACTAATACTTTTATAAACGCTCTTTTAAGTAGTTTGAAGGCTTTTTATTGTATTTTTTACTAATTAAAGCGGATATCTTTTCGAATAAGGCGGGTTAGAGGTTTAGCTAGCTTAGCGTAGTTCTTAATAAATCGGCGATAGAAGTTAGCGAAATCTAAGAAGAATTATACTTCTCGGAGGTTTCTAAGTATAGGCTAACTAAGAATAGATTCTACTTTCTTAGAGTCTATTATAACTTCGCCGAGTCGGATAATAAACCCTAGAAACTCTACTTTCTAGACGTAGAACGCGTATTTTTCGGGCTTAACTTATAGCTTTCTTTTCTATAGCTTTTTAAGTACTTTCTCTACGTGTTTCTAATATTCTTCTAGGGTTTTAGAGTAGATAAGAATATCGTTAAGGTAGACCGTGTAGAAGATGTTTAGATATTCTCGAAGGGTATCGTTAATTATAGCTTAGAAGGTAGTAGGGGCGTTGATAAGTTCGAAGAATATAACTAAGTACTTAAATAGTCCGAATCGGCTTCGCCACGCCGTTTTCTATTCTTCCCTCTTTTTAATTCGAATTAGGTAATAGCTATCTCTAAGGTCTAGCTTAATAAAGTATTTAGCTTTTCGTAGTCGGTCGCGTAGTTCGTCGATACGGGGTAGGGAATACTAGTCCTTAATAGTTATATTGTTTAGGGCTCGATAGTCTATATATAGCCGTAATTTTTCGTTTGGTTTTAGTATAAATAGAATAGAAGAGGCCGCCGAGGACTAGAATAGTTATATATAGTCTTTTTTTAGATAGGTTTCGATATATTTCTTAAGTATCTAAAGTTCTTTTTTAGATATAGAGTATAAGAGCTTAAACTTAGGCGTAGTTTCTAGTATTAGAGGTATCTCGTAATCTTATAGTTGGTATTCGAATAGGGCGTCTTCGCTTATTTTTTCTCTAAAGAGGTCGAACTCGCGGTATCGTAGAGGTACTTAATCTAGAGGGTTCTCGATGTTAGTAGCGCTAATTTGCCGAAGGTCGTATTTTATACGCCCTCGAGAGTCTCGAGGTTTCTAGGAATTAATAGTTCGTTTTCTAGAGAGGTAAGCGATTCTATAGGCTTGTCGGACCTCTAGAGGTTGTTAGGTCTTAATCTTAATTCCCTAGAAGGTAGCGCGCACCTAGAAGATTTTAGTAGGGGTACCATTCTTAACTTCTTTTCTAAGGGCTTTCTTAGAGATTTTACTAATCTATATTAGCTCGCTTCGAGTTACTTAGGGTTATACTAACGCCGCTGTAATACTAAATAGCCGCCGCGCCTCGTTCTTTTCTCTAGATCTAAACTTTACTTCTTCGAATTCTTAGTCGATATATAGTTTCTATTTCCGAAGCTAGAGACGTTCTAGAATAATGTTATACCCGAGGGTTTTTATAATATCTAAGCATATTCTTTCTCGGTGTTTTTCTCTAGCCAGTACGAGTCTTTAGATTTCTATAAGTATTAACCCTTCTTTATATATACTAGATAAATTATTTATAATAATAAGTTCGTAGAAGTGTTTCTTTTCTCGGAACCTGATGTTATATTTTTCTACGAAGCGGGGGTTAATATAATTACTTCTATTAGCGAAGTTAATTAGAACGCGGGCTCGGCGTCTATTAGCGAGTATATTAATAATAAGATACTTAGTATACTCGACTAGAAGTTCTTCGTCGTCCGTAGTATACGTATAAGAGAGTTTTTCTTTAGTATTGCCGGTCGTTATTACGGTTATCTAAAGGGGCGTTAGGGGCTATACCTTTACTCGCCCCTAGGTTAGAGGCTTTTTTAGTTTTTTACTTTCGGCTAGTATTTATAGGTCTTCTTTAGTTTACGGTAGCTTTCGCATTCGTCGTTAGTATAATTAGTCTAATACTACTTGTCGTAAGAGTCCTCGACTTTCGTTACTTATATGGCTGAGGTTTAGCGTATTATCTTATTACCGCTCTTATATTAGCGGGCGTAGTGTTTCTTCTTACCGTAGTAAAGGTATAGATTTTTCTTACGGCGTCGGTCTTTTTCTTCTTAAAATAGAGGCCCGTTACGTCTAACGCTGTTAAGGTTTATAGGTTCGCCGTAGCTCGTTATGTTTCTAGATTAGCTAGAGTTAGCTACGGGGCGGTTCGACCGGGTCGTTTTTCTACGACGGTCGTATAGCCGAGTATCGAGTTAGATGGCGATGCGGACTACCTCTTAGTATAAATTAGATAGCTTAGTTCTAGCGAATTCGTTCTTAATATAGTCCTTTAGTCCCTCGTAATATAATATTTTAAGGACGTTATCGGGCTATTAGAGTTGGGAGGCAAAGAGTCGAAACTAAGTAGTATAGGTTGCGGCGGAGCTAGTTTATTTAAGGGTCTAGATTTAGTAGACTGTATCTTAATATTAGTTCTTGTCTTCGAAGGTTTCTTAAAGTGTTTTAGTAAAGTTATCGAAGTTATAGAATAGCTCTATAGTTTTCTCGTACTAGTCTAGTTTACTAAAGTCTTCTTAGTAGGGTTCGAACTAATGAGTAGTATTGCTACGGAGATATGACCCGGTAAAGAAGATTTTTTAAGATTTATCTTAAAAGACCGTTTTAAATAGGTGGAAGTAGGTTTATAGTTATCGTAGAAATTTATCTAACTTTTCTCTAGTTCCGTTAAATGTATCCGGTTCTTTAACCTTAAACTTTAAGTTCTAAGCTTGTATTAGAACGGGTAGTATAGAAGTAGCTTCCGCGGCGGGAGGTTACCCCCGCGGTCTTATAGTGCGATTAACCGAGAAGACCTACTCTCTAATAAAGTATTCTAGTAGGACTAAGAAGTAATCTTCGAAAGCGTCAGGGAGTAGACGGGGCCTACTAACGTTGCGGGTTAAGAAAGTAATTTCGGCGGCGTAGACTTCTAATATAATTATACGGGTCTTCGTATCGGGTTCTCCGAGAATTACTAGGTAAATATTATATAGTTGCTCTTCCGCGTTGGAAAGCGAGGCGCGAATTTTGGTCTAGGTCGTTATAATTAGTTCGATAAGTTTTTTACTTACCTTCGGTATCTATAGAGTGGTAGTTAAAGTGTTACGCTAGGACTCGGGGAGGGAGGTGAGGTAAGAACGTCGGGAAGGTTTATAGCGTTAAGGGTTTACTACCGCTATCTAGAATATTACTAGATACTAGGTATAGAGGATAGCAGTCGTAGTTAGATAGAGAAGATAATAAGAGGGGTATAAGATAATAATTAAAATTAACTACGAAGGTTCTATCTACTATAAGTAAGTATATTCTATATACTATAATTAGCCGCTAGTTGGCTAGACTGTGGTATTAGTATAAATAGTAGGGTAGCTAGTAGCTAAGAGAGATCTGCTTCGTAGGGTTAGGCTGTAGACTATCTAAATAGGTTAGATACGTTCGGGGTTTTGGTATAAGATGATCCGGTCCGTCTATAAGTTCTACTACGCCGCTTGATCCGTATTCTAATTCCGTAACATCTAGCTAGAAACTCTAGAAAAAGCCGTCTACTAGATTTTTTAATAAGATTATACGTATATTAAATAAATAGATATCTATTAATAATAATTTCTTTAAACTACTATATATTCTAGTTCGTATTAGTAGTTATAAAGCTATAGCTATAATTAATAGTAGCGTATAAGAAAACTTTATAAACCTCGTCTACGTTAATAAGCTATATATATATAGCTAAATAAAGAATTACTTATATCTACTTAATATAGTAGATAAATCGCCGACTAAATAAAACTAGATTTAACTAGAAATAAAAATAATATTATTATTCTTAAAAAACTATAAAAAATATATTAATCTAAACCTAATAACTATTCTAGAATATAATATTATTTTAGAAATATTATAGCTTAAAACTTATAAGCTTTATATCTACTAGAGAATTAAAAAAATTATATTTTTAATAATAAGAGATAGAACGTTTAGATAAAATCTAGAATAATTAGTTATAGTAGTAAATACGTTAAAATAAGAAGACTAAAAATAAGAAATAGCGCTAATAAGACTAGAATAAGTAGAAGTAAAGAAGAGTATATTATTATTATCGTAAGCTATCTATAAAAAGCTACTTTTATATTCGCGTTTCTATATCTATATAAATCTAATCTAGAAGACTAAAATCTTATTTAGTTAAACTATTCTTATAAGTAATAAAAGTTAAAGCTAACTATCTATATATCTTCTACTACTATATTAAATAAATATTATACTTAATATCTTACTATCGTAAAGAAAATAAGCTAAACGCTAAAGACTAAAGCTAAAACTAAAAGCTAAAGCTAGAAGAGCTAAAGTCTAAGCTAGAAGCTAAAAGTCTAGAGCGTAAAATAGAAAACGAACGAAGAAATAAACTTTATTAATATATAGAAAATATTCTACGCGGTAGTTTAACGTATAAAGTATTAAGACGAGAAGATTTACGAAATATATCTTAGATCTAGTAAAGAAATAAAATAAAAAATCGCGGCTAAGATATAGCGATTTATAAGATCTTATATAAAGAATAATAATCTAAAGCTAGTTAAAAAAGACTACTTCTAGAGAATTAATATTAACTATAACGAATAGCTAAATAGAATACTAGTCTAGTTAGTAAAAAAATACGTTATAAGTAATATCTAGAAAAAGATAGATAACTCTATTAAACTAAAAGCTCTAATACTAAAACTAAAAACGATATTAATCTAGTTTTAGAAATAGTAACTAGTATTTTAAAAAAGAGAAAAAGAATAGCTACTAAAATATTAACTATAAAACTATAAGATATCTCTTAAAAAAGATATTTAACCCGTATATATAAAAATTTACTCGCTATTTTAGAAGAAAAACGAGATATTAAGAAAGTATATTAATAAAAATCTAAAAAGAGAATATATATAACTATTATCGTTATTAATAGATTACTCTATTTTATTTATTCTAAAGAAGAATAGTAAGCTTTATCTCTACGTTAATTATAGATAACTAAACGATATAATAATTAAGAACTAATATCTATTATTTCGTATTAATAAGCTATAAAATAAAATTTAAAGTACGAAATACTTTATAAAGTTTAACTTTAGAGACGAATATTATCTTATATAAATTAAGAAAGAAAAAAAATAAAAAACGGCGTTTAAAATACGTTATAAATACTTTAAATATATAGTTATACTATTTAGACTTACTAACGCCTCGACGATATTTTAAAGCCTAGTTAATAACGTCTTATATTCGTATTTAAATATATTTTATATAGTTTATCTAGACGATATTCTTATCTACTTAAAGACTATTAAAAAATATATAAAATATATTAGAAAGATTCTAGATATACTTTAAGAATAAAGACTCTCTATTATACTAAAAAAATATAAATAGTATATCTAGAAAGTAGAATATTTAGAATTTATTATTACTCTAGACTATATTAGTATAAATAAAGCTATATTAGACGCGATTAAAGACTAGTCTATACTAAAAACTATTAAAGAAGTATAATTCTTTCTTAATTTCGCTAACTTCTATTATAAATTTATATAAAAATACGCGATCGTATATAAGCTACTTACTTAACTTATTTAAAAAGAGTAAAAATTTAAATAGAAAGAGAAATAGTAAAGAGTATTTAACTCTCTAAAGTAAATATTCTATAAAGTCTCTATTTTTAAAATTTATAACTCTAAAATATCTATTATTATAGAGATAGACGTATTAAATTATATTATTAAAGTCTATCTTAGTTAGCCCGATAAATAAAAATAGCTATATCTAATAGCGTACTACTTTAAAAAAAATAATATCTTTAAAGCTTAACTATAACGTTTATAATAAAAAACTTTTAGCTATTATTATAGTATTTAAAAAATAGAGATAATATTTAAAGAGCGCGAAGTATTAGATATTAGTATACTATAACTATAAGAATCTTACGTATTTTATTACTATAAAGAAACTAACTAAAAAATAAGTTAGATAGACTAAAGAACTCGCGTTATATAATATAAAAATTACTTATAGAAAGAGATTTAAAAATACTCGTATAGACGTGCTAAGTAGAAAAGCTAACTATATTAAAGAAAAGCTAGAACTATAGTCTACGATACTTAATTAGTAGAAAAATAAGACTTTTATATCTACTAAAACGTACGTATCTATTTTTAAAATTATCTAATTATAGCTTAAAAGAAATTTAAAAACTAATTTATCGCTTACTCTAGTTAGACGACTAGTATTAGTAATACGTCTAGAAGATAACGTCTAGTTACGTAAGTTTTAAAAAGTTTATATAAAAGATTTACTAGTCTAAGAACTTAAAAAAGAAAAAACTAATAGCTAAATTTTTTAAGACGTAGATAGTATAATTCTATATAAAAATCTATTCTATATATCGATAAAACTTTAAAAAGAACTCGTAAAAGATATTTATAAAGCTTTAGTATACGACTACTAAAAAATTAATAAGATAATAAAAAGAATTACTAGATACTACTACTTTTTATATCTATAAAAGATAGTAAGAAAAGTAGTTTTAAAATACGATCTATATAATAGAAGTAAGACTATAAGATACGTACTTTACGAGATACTCTAGCTAATTAAAGTTTTAAATTAAGTCTAGTAAGTAGTCTTATTAGACTTTATTACGAACTTATCTAAATTAATTAAACTACTTATTAAAGTAGTATATAACTTAATTTTAGTTATTATTAAGAGACTAACTAAGTACGCGTACTACGTTTTATTTTTTAAAGCGATAAACGCGAAAAAAATAGTCTATATATTTCTTAAAATAATTCTTAATAGTTATAGAATACTAAAAATAATTATATCGAATAGAGATTACCTCTTTATAATTTAATTTTAAAAATTTCTAATATATTAACTTAAGATAGATTATAGACTCTCTACTACTATATACTCGTAAATAAATAAACTAACTAAGCGCGTTAATTAGATACTAAAATAATATTTATACTACTACTTTAACTACGTATAGAATAATTAGATAAAATTATTATCTCTAGTTTAGTATACGTATAATAGCTCTAAAGTATTAGCTATATAGATATCTTTATACTATACTAACTATAAATATAAATTAACGATATATAAAGAAATAATTTTAAGTAAATTACTAGTCTAGAAAGAAATCTTAAAAGCTAAATAACTAAAAAAACTCTATAAATAAATTAGTCTTAATATTAAATTCTAAGAATATATAATATTCTATTACTATAATAGACGATATTAGAAGATACTAGAGCTAAAAAAAGAGAATAAAGCTTATCTTCTTAGAAAAAATATTAAAACTTAATAGCTAAATAATAAATTAGATTTTAAAAAAATTAAACTATTTAAAATTAAAGAAAAACTAGATAAAGTTATATATCGTCTTAAACTATCTAGTACTATAAAGATTAATTTAGTATTCTACGTAAAATTATTAAAACTAGCTTCTTAAAACGCTATTCTAGTAGAATAAATTAAAAAAATAACTTTAGAAAATCTAGACGTCGATAAAAATAAAA
Organism: Lasiodiplodia theobromae; assembly: GCF_012971845.1. Taxonomy (NCBI): domain Eukaryota; kingdom Fungi; phylum Ascomycota; class Dothideomycetes; order Botryosphaeriales; family Botryosphaeriaceae; genus Lasiodiplodia; species Lasiodiplodia theobromae. Next base: position 4,969 of record NW_023336583.1, on the reverse strand, counting down.
ATTAAATCGTAAAAAAAATTCTTAATAACGACTACTATAATAATTAATTCGAATATCTTATTAAATAAAAAAAAGACTAAAATAATACTTAGAAACTACTAGAAAACTATAAAGAATATAAAAACCTTATTATAGAATTTTATCGCTAAAATTTAAATCGTCTTAAGCTAGAGAAGCGTTAATTATAAAGACGTTTAAGAATTTAAAATTAAGATTTAAAGTTTAGCGCGCCTAATTTATTAGCTTAGACGTCTTAGACGGCGTAGCGATAGAACTAGCTTTAGAAGATTTAACGGTCTAGATAGAATCTACGAAGTTATTAACTAAAAACTTAATACGTAAACGCTTTAGTAATCGTCTCTTCTTAGTATTTTTAGAGTTAATAATAGTTCTAGTTATAGTATCTTTCGCGAACTTAGCCGCTTTAATAGTCTTTAAAGTAGTTACGCTTTCGAAATCTTTCTAAATTATATAAAAATAATAAGACTAAAGAAAGTACTACTACTTATAAAGACGAAGTAACTTCTTTAAAGTCGTATTCTTCTCCGCGATAAGACGAGTTTACTTTTACTTTAAAGTATCTACTATTAAGAGTTAATTAAGCCGACTTAAAGATAAAGAAACTTATACTAAAAGATACTTTACTTAGTAATATTATAACTAGTTCTTTACGTCTTTAGATACGTAATATAAATAATAGAATTTTCTAGTAGAATTATATATTTAAACTCGTTCTCGAGACAGTTAAAATAAAAAACTATTTCGATTCTATTTATAAAAAGCTTATTTAATAAATTCTAACGATAAAAAGTAACTCTATTCGCCGTATAAAATTAAAAATTAGTAGTAAAATTCTTAATAGTACGCTTTTAGAAAGATATAATTAGAACGTACTAAGAAAAAGAGAAAAAAAAGAAATAAATAACTTAATAACGCGATATATACTATAATATACGAAAAAATCTTCGAGCTAAAGATCTCTAAGAGAGAAAATAGTATTATAAACTCTAAAAAATATAGGCTTTACGACTCTAAAAGTAAAAGACTTATATAAAGAAAAATATTATAAGAACTAAAGAGTTTTATAGGCGAAAGAGTCGTATAGTTTTAGATTTTATATAAAAATCTAAAGAATATAAGATAATAACGCGTATAGAAATACTAGTAGATAGTAGCTATAATTTATATAAAAGAACTATTCTTAAGAACGTAATAGCGCGAAAAAAAAGTATAAACTAGAGAATTCTCTATAAAATAAAAGACTATAAAGTCTAATAAGAAATCGTAGAGCTAGACGTATAATTATTTTAAAGTAGTATATAAAGATAAAAAGCTAAAAAGTAAATAGATAAGAAGAACGAGTAAAATATAGTATAATATTACGATTATTTAGTAAGAATAGAAGTTAAATATTAAAAAGATATTCTTAGCGTTTAAGTTATATATAATCTACTTATATTCTCTACTAAGAGTATAACTAAGTAATATTCTTATTTAAAAGTATACTAGATTATAACTAGCTTTTTTACTCTATATAGATATACTTCTTAACTAGATACTTAATTCTTTATAGTTAACTTAAAGTTCTAATTAAGACTCTTTAGTTAGAGATAATTAGCTTACTATATATCGTATAATTACGTACTACTCTCTTATTTAATCGTTATCTCTCTACTCTTATCTCTTTAAGATAAATTTTTACGATTTAACTATCTACTAAATAACTTTAAAGCTTAGTAAAAGAAGTCTATTATTATATTTAAGTATAATTATTATTATTAGCGTAAAAGTTATAATTAATATCTTTTTATATAGCTTAAAGACTTATTTAATTATTTACTTAATTTATTAATATTTAGCTACTATAATTTTATATTATAATAACTTATAATAGATTATTTTATTTTATTTTAATCTATTCTTACTTTTTATTTACTTTAATAATTATATATATTTATATATATTTAGTAGTAAATATATTATTTATAGCGTAGTAGATAGATTTAATTATTTATTAGTAATAAAATTAATATACTTAAAAAATAATTTTATTAAATACTTTATTATAAATTAAAAATATAAATAAAAGTTAATATTACTTATAATAATTTATTATTTATAATTATAATTAATATACTACTTTATATAGTACTAATAAAAAAATTATTAGTATTAATAAAATTATTAAAGTAGTTAAACTATTTAACGTTATAATAGTTAATATTAATATTATTTTTATAAATATAAAAAATCTTTATCTATTTAAATAAAAGTTATAATAAGCGTCTTTAAAATAAAAAATATAATTATTATTTAAATAATAGTATTTACTTATTTAAATATAATATTATTATTTTTTATAAAGTAACTATTTTTATATAGATAGCTTATAAAAGTAGTTTATAAAATATATTTTTTATTAAGTTTATACTATAAATAATTAAATATAGCTAGTATTTTAACTTTATTAATTATTTACTAGCTATTTATAAAGATATTACGCTATTTTTTAAGCTTTTTTAAGCTTTTTTTAGTTTTTTATTATTTAATTTAATAAAAATATTTAAATCTATATATAATATTTAAAAATATTTATATTAATATATTATTAGTAAAAAATTTATAATATAGCTAGAAACTTATTATTAAAAATATTTTTAAGCGTTTATTTTTTATTTATTATAAATATATATATATAATAATAAGCTTTATTAAATAAAATTTTTAGTTACTTAGCTATTTAAACGTAGCTATTTTTATTCTTTTTAAATATAAAATAAAAGATAATAATATAGCTTATATTTATAAAAGCGATTTTAATTATATAAAGTAGTAATATATAATATTTATTAGTTTTATATATATAGTTTAGTAAAATTATTAAAGACTAGTAATAAAATATTAATATATTATTAGTATAAGTAAAAAAAAGTAAATAAAAATAACTTTTATAATTAAAAATATAAGTTTATTATTAATTTTTTTTATCTTAAAGTATATTTAGTAATATTTATATAAATAATTAATATTATAATAGCTTTAATTTATACTTATATTTTTTATTATAAACGTTAGTAAAAATAAAATAAAAGTTTTAAGTATTTAAATCGTTATAAATAATATTTTAAATATATAAAAGTCTTATATTTTTATTAATAAGTCTATATATTTTAGTAATAATATTAGTTAAGCGCTTATAATAAATAAAATACGCGCTAGTATTAAGAAAGAAATTATAAGTAATAATAAATATATAAATAGTATTACTATTAGTAATATCTATCTTAATATAATCTATAATAACGACTTTTATAGTTTAAAATTCTTCTTTATTATTATTTTAAATATACTTATTATTTATAATTTAAATTTAATATAAATAGTTATAATACTTTAATAAAATATTATATTTATTTATTTTTAAAGCGAACTTATTTTATAAATTATATATAAAAATAATTTACTTATTATACTTTTTTTTAATAGTATAACTACTTAAACTACTTATTATAAGCGATTATATAAATATAATTATATAAAAGTAACTAAATAATTAGTATATTATAAGCTATATAACGCGTTAAATATATAAGCTTAAATAATAAAGTAAAAAAAGTATTTAAATTATATATAGTAAATTTTTAGTTATATTAAATAGTAATAATATTAAAATATTTAATATTATTCTTTATAAAAGTTATTATTTTAATATAAATTAATAATTTAGTAGATAAATATAAATATTTCTTTATTTTATTATTTAAATTCTTATTATTACTTTTATAATTTATTAAATATAAAAATAATATAATAGTATTAGTAGATAATAGTAAATAAAAATTAAATAATAATATTAATATTAGAGTTTTAGCGTTTATATATAAAAAAAAGTTAATATTATTTAACTATATAACGCTAAATCTATTATAGTAATTATTAAAATTTATTAAAGTATAATTTATTTTACGTAAAAAATATAATTTACTATTAAAATATAGTAATAAAAACTTATATTATAATATAATTACTATATATTATATTATATAGATATAACTTTATAAAATTTAAAAAATATATATATATTAGTCTATAAAAAATTTATATAATAATTAAAATAATATTTATAGTAATATATACTTATAAATATATTATAAAATAAACTAAATATTTTAATATTTTTTACTAAAATACTAATTTAAATATATATTAAATTATTTTATTAAAATAAATATTTAAAAAAAAAGTATAAATAAAATATAAAAAATATAAATAAAAAAAAAGAAAAATATAAAAAATAAATATCTTTTAAATTATTATTTAATAACTATTAATTATTTTAACTATTTATAAAAGTTATTTAGTTATTTTTTTAGTTTTTTTAACTTTTTTAATCGCTTTTTTAATTATTTTTTTATATAATTTAATTTTTTAATTATTTATTTTATATAATTTAGTTTTTTTAGTCGCTTTTTTATACAATTTAATTTTTTTAGTTACTCTTTTAGTTACTTTAATTACTTTTTTATATAAATTAATTATTTTAATTATTTTTTTAGTCGCTTTAATCGTTTTTTTAATTTTTTTAATTATTTTTTTAATTATTTTAGTTTTTTTAATCGCTTTTTTATTTATTTTAGTTTTTTTAATTACTTTTTTTATTAAAAAAAATTATAAACTTATTAAAAAAAATATTATTAAATATATTTATTTTTAACGCGAAAACTTTAAATATATTTTTTTAGTTTTAGATATATTTTTTTTTAAAAATAATTATTAAATAATATATATTTTATACTATATAGACTAAATAGTATATATAAAACTAAATAATATATTTTAAAAAATATTTTTTTAAAATTTTAATATTTTTACGTAGATATAAAAATTTTTTATAATAAATAATATTTTTTAACCTCTTTACTATAATAAAAATAAAAAATAAATTAAATTTAAGTCTTAATTATATTTT
>NW_023336582.1:0-23978 GCF_012971845.1 Lasiodiplodia theobromae | reverse complement strand
GTACTGGAGCGTTAAGATTTCCTCTACCGAAAGCATCTTCGGAAGCACAACGTCCTTGACCGGGGTCATTTTTGGTGGAGCATTGGCCAGCGGACGGCTGCAGAAGCGTATGTCTGTTGACAGTACCCCTGCTTTTCTCCTTAAGCTTACAAGCTTGCATTTATGACCCAGAAACGACAGTGGGTCGATCAGACCAAATGGTTTTGGTAGGTAGATCAAGAGCTGCACGGTTGGCTGCTGGACACGCTACCAGCCTCCAACTTCTCCCACTACCTCTTAGCTCGACGAAGGCTCAGCCCGAACACATGCGTCAAACCTGACGCAGGCCATTTTGTCATCGAAAAAGATTGGATTTATCTCCCCTTCGTTTGCCATCGCATTGCCTCATCCGCCATGAGCAATCTCCGGAACATCCTCAATGAGGGTCCATCCATCCCGCCATCCAATGGCAGCTGCGACAACTCCATCAGCCCCTCCTCTATCAATTGTCATTCGGGGGCTGCTGTGCAGAGCCCAAACTCTCGCGGTCTTGAGAGAATGTCTCTCGACTTCATTGCACCCGGCAGCCGCTCAGCCTCTGGAAGAGCCAGCCAGAGCCCGTACCACTCTGCCAGCTATACCTACTACGGCCATAGTGCAGATTTAAACCACCCGTCGCCTTCTGTTCATGGCGGCCACGCCCAGGCCCAGGATTCTGGCGCATGCGTCACCGCCTCTACCCAACACTCGCCGTGGACCTCGATCAATTTAACGTCCACCTACGCGCGGTCAAGCACCACTGGAAATACCAACTACATCGAGAGCAAGCCCATGGACGCTTTGGACCATGATTCGCCTCCAACTAACCACCAGAGCTCTCCATGTGGCTCGCCCAGGAATGCCTGTGCCAACGCTTGTCGCGAGCCTCGCCATGCATACGGTGAGGAAGAGCGCGCCTTCATCATGGTTGCGCCATCCTGCGCGGTATGACCTGGAAGGGGATCGAAAAAGAGTTCCGCGAGCGCTTCCCTGCTGGCCAGAAGCGACGTCACCAAGAAAACGGCATGCAGCCGACATATCCCAAGCAGGAGCGAACAGCCAGTGGACTCACTTGCGCCTACTATCGCATCCGAGACAAATGGGGAATCCCCAAGGTCCGCGGTATTTCTGACGAGCAGAAGCCCGAGGTCAAGGCCGTTGTCAAGAAGACTCTCCTCAACATGCACGACTTCCCAGACCTTCAGAACTATGTCTAGCAGTGCCGCTAGGCTTTGTGATTGCAAGAAATTCTTCGCTCGTTCGTCTTGGTATTTTTTCTGGCCTACTAAAGAAACGGATGGCTTTGTAGACGGTAATCTTGGTCAACAACTAGCTTGTCTGTTTTCTCATAATTCTTCCGTACTCAATAGTCTTATCGTTCAAGAGAAAGAAAAAAAATTCAACATGATGTAAACTCTACATCAACCATTTGAGCTTGGCAAATTTCACTAAACACAAAAGCGGCTTCTTCTTTGTGAAGGTATCCCCTATTAGTTTGAAATAAATAAGTTACCAATTCTACGTCTCTTTTCTACCTCGTATTAACTTGCACGTTGTATGGGAGCGGCATACGGCGTTAAAGATTTTTATGGGTTGAGTAGAATTGATTTCTCACATGCTGAACATCCTGCCACGTTCTGGCCGATACTACTCAATAGGTTTCGAACACACTCACAGGCGTGAGGTCTGTTAGTGTTACTGATCTGAGTATAGCTTGCCTAGTTAGGCAACGCTTTTCAGCCAATGTGGTCAGGGTTTTCTACTAAAAAAAAAAAAACCAGGTCGGCGATACGCACTCGAAATTAATGTAGTCAGACAGGACAATGAAGAAATAGCCCTAGTAGATATTTATATTCGATGGGCATGTGTGCGATTAGAGACAAAGCACTGGTGTGAAGTGGCTGCATGTAGGATAAGGGCAAGACACATTGCGATCAAGTCCTGTGGTTGCGGCACAGACGCCAGAGTAGAACGGAACAGGTCACGCTGGCGTCCGAGGTTCAGAGACGACCTAATCGCTTTGCAAGCGTACATTTTGGGAACATGAGGTGGAAGCAATATGTAGAGTAGTTCAGCTCGGAATCTTGAAGAAAAGTGAGCATTTGCAGACTAATGTAGAGTACTTCTTAGAAAGACACCAACCAAGATTCGTCGCATACCTCACCCTTGCACGCTGTCGCAAAGCGCCAGCCCGCGCGCCCGAATGAGGTTTCAGTAAAATCCCGCTGCTCAAGGCTCTCTAATGCAAGCGCGGTAGTGTTTTTCAGTCGTTATTGCAAAGCTCTGCTCTGGGTTGGTTGGAAATACTGGCGCTGGCTTCTCCGAACGATGGGCTGTCTCCTCCTGCACGACAGGAGCTGGGTAGGCTGGTCACGTGACAAAGCGAACACCGTTTTGCTGTGTTGTGGAGATGTGCAGTACCTATATTTCGGTTGAAGAGACTATGCACTTACGCTGTTTTGCACACTGAGACAGATTTTGTGTCCTGCGGCCAAGTATACTATGGTGCACTTCACTCAGTCGCAGTGGATAGTCCTTGTGGGCGAGGACATCCTGATTCCCCTCAGCATTTCCGGTGTCACGGCGCCAACACTGTCAAAGCAGGCATTGTACGTGCGTCGAGCGATTTACATCAGCGCCAGCGTCTACCTGGAACTGTGCAAAAACTCGAGGGCTGGTGTGACATTTCTGTGGCTGCATCCTCAGAGAGAAGCCAGGCCGCTTCGCCCCACTCTTGAGGCTTACTAGCAGGAAACTTAGACTGTGTACAACCCGAGATAGTTCACCGTTTTGATCAAACGACATCGTTTTTCAATTCAGCACAACGTGTTACGCATGTCATGTCGAGGCCTTCCGTCATTGTGACAACTTTCCACGCTTGCTGCATACCGTGCACCCGACGCGCACACAACCTCCATCCAAAACCTCCGGCACGGCAATGCGAGGACGTCAGAGGATCGCTGCAATGCAGCTTAATTAGGATCCATTTAGTCTCTTACTAGCCACCGTTTAGGAGGCTTGCTATGTCCACGACAGAACGCTTAGACGGTTATTTCGATCCTTTATGCGAAGCACCGACGGGAAAAAGGCATGGCGAGACTTTATTAATACTGTCTCTAAGAGCCAAAAGCATCGTTATCACCGTTTGAATATTAGTCTCGGAAGTCTAATCCAGAAATCGACGATGTATCAGCAATGAAGCATCTACGTCACACGGCCGAAGAATATATTACATCTTCGCCTGAAGTTGGATGCGTTTATCAGGCCATGTTCGCATCAATGTTTTACTTCGAGCTCGTGGACGCACCTATATTCGACGGGGACTCGTACGTATGTAGTGGTGTCATATTTTGCCGCATGGACATGCCTAAAGAGGGAAGAAGAGCTCTATATGATGATCTCCTTAAGTCGTCATATTATTTCATGCTTGATGGAAGGCCGCTCCGTTGTGTTGAAACTATACTAAGAGGCCTTCCACTGTACAGAAAGCGTGTGGAGTTTCGGGCACCAACCATGGACTACAACGTAAGCATTACTTTAGCAGCCATGGAAGCGAGCATCCCTTCACATTACATCAGTGGTCTACCAAGGAAGTTGGAGGATCTCGTGGCCTGTCAAATGCTCGACGCACCGTTCGGGCGGGTTAACCACCAATCATTTGGCAGGCGTCTTCCGCCGCTCCCCGTAAATAGGAAACGTGGACTCTCTGAGAGTGGAGGATTTTTTTTAACAACTCATCAACGTGGAACTGGATCTGGACCATGATTCTGGGAATTGGAAATGTAATTCACATCAAACTGACTGACTAATGTCGTTCCAAAAGAGTGACTGACCCTACAATGCAAGGAAAGTGATAACTACAAGCAGATGAAACACTTTTCAGCATCCTGCCGAGCCCCTAAGTACCATTCATACGTCCATCGTCCATCCTCACCTTCCCTCATCAGCCTCGATAGGAACTGGTCTTCAGTTTCACCTGGTTTCGGCTTTGCAGACGCATATACCAGCTTGACATTTTTCCAGTCGTAAGGGCTTTTGCAATCTCCGCAACAGTCTCTTGGGGGCTCGAAAAGGTCCGTCGCTGGTGTGCCGTCGTCGGAGGTAGGTCAACCCTTCCCTCATCCCACAACTGGGCCTCAAATATGACGCAGAACTCCGCCTCAATGCGATGCAGAACCTCAGGATCCTCGAAGAGTATTCTTGCCCGATCCAGAACAACGGCTTTCTGAAGGTAGAGGGTCCCTAAAACGCATTCTCCGTTTTCAAGGTTGAACCAGACGCCGTCTGCACCCGTGTACATAAGACTGCGGTACCTGGTGAACGGGGCAGGACGGGGTGGATCAATCAAAAAAGCTCTCAGAACGAGATCTGAACAACTTATTGATGCGCATCCGCAGGGGTCGGTGCTGAGCTCCTTGTATCCAGCCATGGTACATAGACGTTCGAGTTTATACTCCTTTGTGTCGGCTGGCGGTGTTGGATGCAGCATTGATTGAGGAGATGGTGAAGCCGATCTAGTCGTCCGAGAGGATGAAGCTGGGCTGATTGTCCGAGAGGGTGGATCTGCAGAAAGCTGTTGAGCAATTCCATTGAACTCTGACAACAAAGCTCTTAAGCTCTGGCTGCTGACAAAAATTTCCATGTTCCACAAATGCGCCCGATCCGTCAATTGGAGAGCAAAAAGCCTCCATTCCTTCTCGGACTTCTGTGACAATCTTAAGTAAAGGCAAGGATCGACGACTACCCGAAATTTGTGCTCGTCTACTACTAGCTCCGCAAACTCTGTTGCGATCAAGCCGAAGATGACCATTGCGATAGGAGTCATTGTGATGAGATTGCCGACACCGAGACTGGAGAGAATCATGGCCGAGCCGCTTCGTGCATATTGGCCCAAAAGTGGCTGAAAATCGTAGCTATCTGGGTCGCTGAGTGCTGCTTTGCATCCGATGGCTTGGAGATTTGCTGTGACTTCAGGGTGCTCTGAAGTGCCTCTCTAAGCAAAGTTAGCCTGTTTTTTTTTTTTTGGTGCTTGTAGCCCAGTATGCATATGCCATTATTAAGCGACCTCGAACTCACCTGGTCTAAAGTTCCTTCAACACCAAGCAGACATTGCATCAAAGAGGTATTAGGTGTTGGGGCTGGGCTTTTTTTGTCAATTTCGTCCATGACGGATGGTATGGTAGGCAAAGGGCTACGCGAAAGTGGGTATAGTCAGGAGGGCAGAGCTTGTGTGACTTGCAGCCATATTTATATCCCCGTACATGGGGCGCAGGAGCTTGCTGAGGCAAGGGCACGGAAGTCCCTGTGGGGCGCGCCCAGAACATTACGCAACGGCGGCACATGCACCTGCCCGTCTATGAGAGACTGGTCGGGGTGGAAAGGATTCGGACCATGCATTATCACAACCGATTGTTTCAATTTTTAACCTATCTCGGAGACTCAAAAAGAAAAAACCGGAAATGATCCTCTCGCCAGGTGACCCATGTTATCTCCACTAGTAGATGCAGCTTCTGACTCTGTGCATTCACCCAATTCAACACTGTCGCTCCAGAGGTTGAGTCTTGCCCATAAACTGAGTCATATTCCAATTTTCTGGCCATTTCCAAGAAGCTATCCTAGTCAGTATGGTTCGAGGAAAGCTGTCGCAAACTTACGTTTATCCCAGGATCCTTCATGCTTCAGGACAAACATGACTGTAGCCCTCCATCCCCAGTTGTACCATTCTTCTTCCGGCACCTCCAAGTTGGTCCACGTCCTCCCAAACACCTCCTTGGCTTTCTCTTTGTGATAGCGGCATATGAGTCGTTGCTGTTTGTACACGTCTTGCGGATATTTCTCGATACATTCCTGGAAAGTGTGGCCACGGCCGACTCCCAACAGCACAATGCCGGTCCGTGCAATTTGCTAGGCATTCATCAGCTCCAAGACGACTATAACAGATGAACAAAATAGCTACCTTCATTTCTTCGTAAGTCTCTTGGTCCTCTGGATCAGACGGCGACAGACCGCAGTTCGACAAAAACTCGTCCTGGACATTTAAGTCAGTTCTATGAAGCACTCACATCAAATTTTGCTCCTACCTCGGACCAAAGCATCCATTTTGTCGCATCAACGGCAGAGTCCTCAGCATGGTCAGGACCATAGGTCGTGATGTCAGATCTTTCCATGTTGTGCGGTATTGGAGGCGGCAGAATGAGTGATCTGGCACTGTCAGATGGGGGAATAAGAGAGACGGTGAAACCGGCACTGCTGGGTACTTATTAATGGCTCGCCTGGATCGACGATGGCCTTGCCGTGCCGCGCGAATGCACATCAGACTTGACCTCGCTGCATAGCGCTCGATCAGGACGGGCGAGCGCAGCCGTCTCTGATGCGGGGCTATGAGGTCTTGCTAGTGTGTACGCGATTACAGCAACAGCCAAGGTGCAGGAGTGGCAAGCCCAACAAACCAATCGAGCAACTCCGCCGTGAGCCACAACAGCCTGGGCCCTTGCCATTGGCGTCACAGGAGGAAATTGCATGAGTCTAGCTCCGCCTCGCATATTCTATAGCGCTTCCAAATCAATGGTGGCCGCATGATACATGTCTCTCCGACTTTACCTAGGACCCACAGCGCCAAAGTGGTTGCGTGTCTCAGGATGCCAATGAGATGGCCATGGACCTTGGAATCCAACACGATAAATTGCTCAAATTCTAGCTCAAAGGCGGGGAAGAAGTAAATGACTGCACATTGTTCCTAAAAACTACAAGACTTCAACTATCTTTTACAGAGTACCTCGGTGAGATGCTGCAAGTTGGCAATACACCAATTACTATACCCCTTGAAGCCCTGGCGATCTTTCTCTCCTGCAAGAGGTATGCACGGTCGATTCATTCTGGTGAGGAACTCGGCTTGCCCAAGAATCTTGCGCTTCCCGTCGCTGTGAATTCGTCCGTCTAGCCCATCCACAATCGCGCCAATGGTGAAGAAATCGCGAGCCTCAAACAAGGCCTGATATACGTTAGCATATCTCATGGAGGGACTTTTCATGATTACCTTGGTAGTTTCGATGAATTGGTTCGCAGCCTCGGGGTATTCCGCGCATATGTCACTTATGTCCTCCACCAGTCTGTCCCGCCATTGCCGAACTGCCAAATCCCTGTTGGCCACCTTGCTCGATATTTGCATGACCTTGAAAGACCTTTGTACCCATCCCGCCAATTTACCGGTGTCGATATCATCGAAAACGATGAAATTTGTGTCCAATGTGCCCCAGCGGGTCAGCCTCCGCGACAGGATGGGAATGCGTCTCAAAAACTCCGGAAGGCCGTAGCGTTGACACATAAGTCGGATCGGATTGAGATTGCGATGGATGTAGTGTCCTAGATCCAGCTGCTTGGGCTCTTTGGATTGAAATCGGAGGCCATCCTGCAGCGCTTGGTATAGAAGACGCTGCCTCTGCGAGACCTACGTGGTTGTAAGCGTCAATCGGATCAATGGTCTCAAGGTGCGAACCTTTGACGCAAGGTCCCATGCGAACCTTGAAGCTCCATCTGAGGCGCCTACGACATCCACTAGATGCTGTAAGGACTCAAGGAAAGGAGCTATCTGGCCCCTTGAGTCACAGAGCGCAAATGACACCAGAGCCTCGATGGGGATGGCTTTGAGTGCTGCTTCGTATTTCTGGATTACATCGTCTACGAAGGCGTTGTATGGTTGGATAGATTTTGAGTATATCGGGGGGTCAGGCCAAACGATGCCCGATGTCTTCGGCAGGTCAAGGGCAGTAACGTCGAGGCCGTGAGCAAACCGGGGGCCACATTTCAAGCAGTACGGCGTGTCTGTTTCTCAGCTAAGTCCTCGAAAGGTCTCTATGATCTCTTACCTCTGCATGAATTGCATATGCAATGGTTGCAGGAGAAGGCGGTTGACGTCACCGTGAACTTTCGGTTGTTACAAGATTCACAATGGCGGAGGAGGGGGAAGGGGGAAGTTTTGAGTCTCGTATCCTCTCGATAACCCAGCTGTTGCAAGGGCTGGACCATTCCTCGAAAGTCTTGCCGCTGGCAGCAGTCTCGGAGGACACTGATCGGGGTCCACGGAAGCTCGATCCGCATTAGTAACCCGACCTGGCAGACGTCTGCTTCGAGGAGAAAGGAGCATAGCTGCGAGTCCTTCGCATCATCGGAAAAAGGAGACATTCTGGCCCGGGTCAGGAAGGAGAGATCAGTGCTGAAAGAAGGATTTGACTGTCAGTTGCAATCAGGGTGAGCGATGGGGTGACGGCACTTTCATATGGAGCTCCAAGACTGTCCATGGGAGATTCACCGGGGCAGGCAAAGCCGTTCAGCCCCGGGGGTGATCGACGTGCCGCGTGAACTTCGCTTTGCATGGTAGGAGATACAGACGCACAAGGTAGCTTGTGGAGCCCGCTAGTCTCGCGTCTATCACCCGTGCCGTCTTGGGTTCGACATGGGAGACCGGGTATTAGAGTCCAATGGGAACAATGCGCGCGGCATGCCAGGATTCCAAGGCAAGCGACATGCGTCTGCTGCGACGGCAAGGATCACATTTTGGGAGAAAAGTGTTGCGCGCAACACTTTTTCCCCAAACCGGTTTGGCGTGGCACGGCTGCACCGTGCAAAGTACGGTGAGCGCTAACGCGGAATCGGGGTCTGAGCGAGATCAATCCAAGCAGTGCTGTTGGCTTCCACCCGAGACCTCGCCAGCCCCCCTACTTCGGCTGTCAGCAAAGCATCTCTCCACAATGCTGTCTTCGCCTCTGGCAGAGTCCGTGGCTGTCATAACAACGGCGTCCGATACAGAACTGCAATCACTAGAAATAGATGTTATTAGTCTCGTGGACAGGCTGACGAAGCTTTCATTTGTATGTCTGCTGACTGACGCGGATCTTTGTCACGAGTGCTCCACTTTCTAACCATGCGATCTCCAGGTGCAAACACACATCTCCACCGAATCTGACTCGGGCAAGAGCACGGGTAAACCCACAGTCGATCCCGGACCGGCGCCCGAAACGCTCTTCAAAGCTGTGCAGTTCCACCGCTCGGACATACTCGACTTCCTGCAAAAACCGGTTGAGGAAGCCCTTGATGTGGAGCCAGGGAGTGCGGATGAAGATGTTCGCGTTACGGATATCAGCAGCGTCGGCTGCCAATCAGACGAGAAGAGATTCCGGAAGGTCCTGGCTGCTCGAAGCCTGGGGATAGAGTACGGGGACTTCAAAGACAGCCCAACCGATCGCGTAGCCAACAAGTCGCAGTTCTGTGACAGGTCGGGCCTGGATAAGAAGAGATACAGACACTACATCATGCAAGGTGAGAAGATCCTCGAGTTCGAGGAGAAGGCCACGCCCGGAGTGTCGATTATCTTCGCGTTCACCTGGAAGAAAGCCGTAAGCATTAAGCAGACGGATATTTCCTGGTTCATAAACTTACTCCGGCAACGGGACGGAGACTTGTACCGAAGGCTTGATGGGCAGAAGGAATGGCTGAAGGACTGCCAGAAGCTCTACGACGGTAAGTCGATGTGTGAACTTTTCCGTGGAGATAGCTTATTGCAGCCAGCGAACTGCAAGTTGCGAAATGCGTCCAAGAGGCTCGACTGCCACCCGGTTCCATGCAACACCACCCGCTTTGGCAAAGCTCAACCGAAGAATACAAGGACGAGAAAACGCCGTAGGCGGACGGCGGACTCCGAGGGGATGGCAGAAGCACCTGAGGCGTCGTGGCACGCCACATCGCAAGGTACGAAAATGCACCCGCCATCAAGCGCATTCTAACACGAACAGATGCCCAACCAAATTGCATACAAACCGAGCTCGGAGTCCCCTGCCCACAAGCTCTTGAAGGAACTCAGGTACCCTCTCTGCTCGTTGAAAGCGGCCAACCGCCGCTGCAAGGAACTGAAAGAGGAGGGCAGCCCGTCACAGCAGGGCTTTGTACGACTGAAGAAGAGAGAGCAGACGAAGTCACACGGTATACCGGTCAAACAGCGGCGCAAGAAGTTGCACTTGGATATGGGCTCACCTCATTGGCGGGAACAGGTACACGTATGCCCTCGGGATTCACACCAGGCCACGAGGTTACAGTGGTAGCACCATGGGAAACGTACTGGTTCTCTGGGGCGCAGTTATGCGACTCGGCCACTGAAGTATCCTAAGATCATTGCTTCACCACCAGCACATCCACCTCGGGTGTGACCTCCTCATCGCGTATTATGGATATTCGCTTTCCGACCTCGAGTGTGACAGTGGATATCAATGGGGAGGTTCCAGCCTCTGTTCTGAGAGGGAAAAAATATACTGGCTCGCGGGATTCGAAGAGACATTTGGTTTTAAATCGCATGAAGCGGAAGTCTTTCCCTCTCAATTCCTACCACTTATCAGTTTTGTTCCTCTCTTAGGATGGCGGATTTACCTCTCTGTGATCTACGAGCTTCAGCATCAGCTCCCGGATGCCCTCGTACTGCGTGACGAACTGTAATTCCTTCGTTCCTCGATCCCAGCTGTTTTCTAAACCCTTTGAGATGTCTTCCAAGATGGACATGACTTCCGGCCCCAGATTTACCTCGCTGAGGTGTGGCTGGCCTGCCATGGCTTGTGCCACGGCATGAATCGTTGCGTTGATTGATGCGGCGTCGAGGCTGCGATGGCGAAGATCTGGCGTAGGCGGGGTGATGGATGGCTCGGCGGGGCGTCCGGTCCGTTTGTTGTTCCGGCACACTGCCGGCAACATGCTTTGGCGCGCGCTCTGCCTATCTATCTCCAGTGCTGGCATGCTGCCCAAGTGATGACGTCACCAGTATTGACACTGCCCAGTGTCCGTCAGTGCGCGCCGATGAAAGGACGCGGATGCGCTTGTCTCTCACGGGCAGCTCGGGCATATATAGGCCGCCTGTGGTTCCACCGGTCAAGTTGCTGCCTGGAGGCGCGATATTGCCCCTGCCGGCAACGTGGCAACTCCATCCTTGATCGTGCAACGGCGGCCTCTCGCTTATTTGTCTCCTGGTGTTTGTTCTTTCCGCCAAGAGATTATGTCATTCCCGCGTTGTTCATAACCACCAAAGCAAAATAAATACATTGCCAGCCGACATTGTTCTCTGATTCGCAGCCTTCTCCCTCTCAGTCAAGCATTAAGGCGGTGCTCAGGCCGAGCTGGTCAAGAGTGTCACCATCCCAATGCTCCTCAAGTCGGACATTAGGCAACTTCTTAATATCAGCCCACAGAGTATCGCTCTCCCAATACCACGTGTATCTGTTATGAATGAGAAGTTCTACATGTTCCAGGTTCGGGCAGTTTGTTACTAACGCTTTGATCCCCTTGGACTGCTCTCGTGTGATGTGCTTCTGCCACGTAAGGGTAATGGTGAGCGTGATCCGCCTCAAGTATGATCCAATCATCACGCGCTCAAGACTGCCGTTCAGGTCAACTTGCGTGCTGCTCTCCAGGAACGATGCCAACCAAAGAGCGTTCAAATGAAAGTGGTTTTGACCGATAAGGCACGATAGAGATTCTCGGCGTATCTGGCGATTGGTACTGAGTAGTCCACGTCCAGGAATCTCGTTGGGAAAATCCGCCGTCACAGATGCGTCCGCCTGGTGTCGGTA
Organism: Lasiodiplodia theobromae; assembly: GCF_012971845.1. Classification (NCBI taxonomy): domain Eukaryota; kingdom Fungi; phylum Ascomycota; class Dothideomycetes; order Botryosphaeriales; family Botryosphaeriaceae; genus Lasiodiplodia; species Lasiodiplodia theobromae. The sequence goes on along the minus strand of NW_023336582.1, from coordinate 12,354 downwards.
GCCCCATATCCACCTTGTGCGACCGGGAAACACGAGAAGGATTTCGTATATGCTGTTTCTGACCTCAGCTGGGAGGCAAAGAAACCTGAAAGGTTCCGGTTTGACGATTGTGCCGTAGTTGATCTTGAAAAAACTTCGCAGCTCCGCAAGAAGCCGGTAGTCCGCTCTCCTGTGAGGCCCGAAGCTCAGCGGTCCTCGATAGTTTTCGACGCCGCCAAAATGGACGATTCTCAAGCGTACTTCCCCGTTGGTTGTGATACTGATTCGTTCTGCGATGTTTCCTTTGCAGCCATTCCTCGTTAAGCTGGCGCGCCCAGCACGAAGGAAGTCAACTGCCAATTCGATTTGGTGGAGCCATGCCCTTTTCTGCTCCATGGGTACTTCGTTGACGTTCACCTGGCTCAGGCATGGCGTCGTAAAGCACGCCCTCGAGCTTGGATGGGCTGGACTGTGCATGTACAAGCCCTGTGAGCCGTGGTATGGATTGAGGAATCCCCGGTGTGTTGCTGATTCTCTTCCACGCTCGCACTTCTTCCAAAAAAAATGCTATACGCTTCGTATTCAAACACCCCCTCGGGCACATAGCAACCGAAACACGACCCGTGGACGGACACCAAGAAGTGCGTGTCTGACATCTTTTCCAAGACTTGAATAGATTCCCAGTCGTGCCATGGGAGGTCCACGTCTTGATACTCGACTCCGCTGAAGAGTTCATCAACGCGACTTCCGCGCGTCGGTGACTCGACTCGAAGCCTACCATCGGTGACAAAGGCACCCACGTTCCAAACGTGAAGGACATCCGCAAGGCTTGAGTTCTCGCGACTGAAAGTAGCAAGCTGTTTTCCACAGGCCAACCGGAGCAGTCTTGCGAGTTCGTGGAATACTGATCTGATTTCCAGCCCTGGCGGCCAAAGCTCGACCGCAGCAACAGTGGACGGAAAGAGAGCTCCGGAGCAAATGAGAGCGAATTGCCTCCCACCGAGAAGGAATACGATGGTGGTCCTGTCAATTGAGGGAACGTACGAACAGTCCATGACTTCGAGGTGCTCAGGATATGGGGGTGACCAGCCGTTCATGCAGCAGCTGTATGTGAAGCTTGTTTCGGGGACCATTGTGAGCGCAGCAACGGAATGAAGATTTGAGTGCAGGATTTCATGCATCTTTGCCGCTGGCCCGTAGAGACATCCATATATGGGTTGGCGAAGTGGACATAGAAACGGCGCTTGTATGTCCACTTTGCCGCCTCTGGTGGACAGGGGTAAGCGATATCCTTGATCTTGGCTGTGCCGCTGGCCAAATCACGACCCGTAATAATTTCACCCAGGTACCATTGTCCTCAATGCACGCATCGCGGGTTCTTGTACCCCGACTAAGCGGGGAAGAGTTGACGTATACAAGCTAGAGCAAGCTGAACTCGAAGGGTCCATTTCTATGTACGGAGAATGAGAAGCTATTTCATGAGGTAAACTTCAGCTGAAATGACAAAAGGCTTCCCCGGCTGAAGAGCCCCAGAAGGAGTGCCAGTTTGATAGGAACTATCGGAAGTCACGAGTATTTCGGGCCGTTCACGTGCGACGGTCATCCCTATTCTCCGCTCTTGCTGCCGCGACAGGGTCCCAAAATGGCGAAGAGCGTGGGTGAGCGGGATCCGATGCATCTGCCGAAGAAAGTGGCGCGGCTGCCACAGGCGGCTCTGCTGGCTGAGGGGGTGGCGTCACCACAGGCGGGTCTCCTGACTGAGACGGTAAGGGTTTTTCTGCCGAAGCAAAGACATCAATAAAAAGCAACGCGATTGATGCCGCCGTGGACTCACTTGATTTGGCGCGCAGGATCGGCCGGTAACGCCATTCCAGGAGGTCGAGGGGGACCTCGGTGACATCACCTTTCATGTCGGATTCCACACCCTTCCGGATTTCGGTTCGTACAGCCAACGGTACATTATCCCAGACGAGCTTTTCTGGCTTGGAGATACCTCCCCAGAACTTGTCGTCGGCGACCTCGGTGTGTGCAGTAACATACTCCAACTTTATAAGCATCTCGGAACGAGGAAAGTAGTACTTGTAGACGGACTCACCTGGAATCGTTTCCACTGGTCTAAGTTCCATCCCAAAGCCTCTCTGATATCGCTCACCTTCCATCCGCTGTCGAAACGTCCCATGATGAGCTGAAGCTAGAAGCTTGAAGTTAACGACCGGCGGAGTCGCGGTGGAAGGCCAGCCGCGCCACGAGCAACACTGCGCGCAGTATCTTATGACCGGGCTGGAAGAAGTGGTTTAGCGCACGTCTACGCAATCCTTGCAGTGCTTTTGTAACCGACCAACGTCGAAGCCAACTGGCGATCCGTATGCGTTGTGCCCAAGGGGTCCAGTGGTGTGACTCATGCTTGGCCAAGGTGGGGTACCCCTCCCGACAAGTTTTGAGCGACCACACAGCACGCTGACGCCGGTGCCGGTGCACAACCTTGCTGAGTGGGGCACACGGGCGCGAGGATGCCGCAAGGCCCACGTAGCCGCCAAAGTGGGCCTAGGCGGTAGTGGCACACGATCCCATTCGCTGGTGATATGGCCACCGTCTATCCCGCCATTTTCTTCTTTCTCGTCAAATTCGTGAGACAGGCGAAAACCGTCACGCGCGCAGAGCTTGGCTCAAAGTCTCGGCACTCCCCGACCAGCACCAGGCGATGCTTCCGCTCAAGCGCTCGCCCGGGGCATACTCTTCTGGCACCAGCTCCTCTGGCTCTTGAGCACCACGATGCACTTTCCTGGATAGGGTGTCTCCTGCATTCTATGACCATGGCGAGATGTAGCCCTGTGATAAGGTGCCATCGACTTGCTCCAGATCGCCCGTCGGGTAATGCCTGTGGAGTACATCGAATAGGGCACACTAACCTTCATCGGGAAAGGTGTATGTTCCAGCCGCTCATCCGAGCCTGCAGCGGAAAGATGTCCTGGCAAGCGATGTGGAACACGAAGAGCCGAGAAGAAACCGACGGGTTTGAAGGGAATGACGGTAATGACGGTAAGCACGAACGCATGTGGTGTTTGCGCGGCCCTCGTTTCGTGTGGCTCATCTGAGCCTCGCGGAGATGATCCTCGAGTACCTACGCCGGTTGTCTCCCCAAATACTATGCTTTCTCAGGACCATGAGAGTGGTGTGAAAAAGTGTCTTGCTATTATTACTCTTCGAACGCACGTACATCGACAGCAGAGAGACAGTGTAGCACCAGATCCCCTTCCTGTCCGTACGGCGCTTTCAAACTCAGGATTCTTAGGGCAGACTCGTCACCTGCATAGAAGGAGCTATGCAAGATCGGAGGAACCGGTGAAGGGTGGGCCAACGCCAGGTGACAGGCGCCTATGAGGAAGTTCAGACCATGCCTCGTCCGTGACATCCCATCTAGACCCTTGGCACATGTGCGCGGGAAAACGCGCCTCAGGCGGAATATATGCATAAACCAGAAGGAAGGCACTAGGTGCGGACAAGGACGCTTCAACCGTTGAATAATAAATATTTGCCGCAAGAAGCGAGTTGCAAATCCCATCGAACAGACCAGCACAGTACCCCAAGAGTAAGTGATCAGAAAGCCTCTGCTGAGTTATGATCAAGCCATCACTTACACCCAGCTACCCATACTTAGCAACCGCCGCTATGTTAGATGACAAGACGCTGGATTCTACCTTCCAACATGGACGTGGTGCCTACGACACCACGGGAACCCCGAAGCCAACTCAGCCTCCACCACCTAAAAACCGAAGCAGGGGTCCATCCATGCATGTGCACTGTCTCTGATCGAGTCAGCCAAGACTTTCGAGGTAATTTCTCCTGACGGCGGCTTCACTTCCTTTCTGTGTTCTAACTGTTCCCCAGCCCTCAACCATAATCTCCGGCACATTTTGCTTTTGTGTAGCGCTGAAGAGACTGGAAATGCTTGACACGTAGAATTAGAGGCCCTAAACACTGCGAGAAATGAGATGCTCTTCTATTTACTTTTGCTGCACTACCATCCGTTGACCCGATTTTCTGGCCGGAAGACCGGTGGTCTCAGCTCTCAGCACTCTCCTTGAGCTTAATCGCCAGCCGTATCAGCGAGTCAAGCGCATAATTCATAGGGGGGAGTTATTTCTTGAAGTGATACTCGGTAGGTCAAGCTTGTACATCAGTCGTTTGATGTCGACGTCAGCTTCAGTGCCCTGTGAGCTACGCTGCTTTGACCTTGCACGGACAAGCCAGATTGTGGCGTATTTGGCCCGTTCACTTCAAAGACGGCTACATAAACTCGTCGTCCCTGCAGCACTCTCCCACCCGCAACCTTCCTCAACCCTTCTCTTCCTTCCTGACTTGAAGACAACTCAGCGACTTTGAAACCATGCTTTGCTTGAATATCTTTTTCGTACAGATGACGGAGGACGAGTTTGAGGACGAAATTTGGAAGCTGGAGGATGACATGACAGACTTCATGGAGGAGTTCCAGGAACTGGCCCTTCCTGAGTCACCCACCAGTAAGCCACGGAGTTCTGTTGCAGCTAGCCACTTATTAATGATTTACAACCAGGCGATCAATGTCTTTGGTCGAGGCTTGCTGCTCCAGGAGATCCTCCAACTGACCAGCCTGTGACTCCAATTGAGGACTCTCCAAGTGAGTGTTTTAGGTGGAAACTAGCTCCCATGGCTGACATCTTTGACAGTGTCTCAATGCACCCTGTCGCCTTGTCTCCAAGACCTCACGATCGCTTCCGGAAATGCGGGCGAAACCTTCACACCAACAGTGCCACACGAATCGGCCCAGGAACAGGGAGAGTTTTCGGATATAGAGTGTGAAGTATTCGAAAAAACGGATTTTCCAGAATACGTTCACCTCTCGGATCCTGAGAAAGTCATTTACGAGCTGCAAGTCCTGGAATATGACGGAGAAGTCACTTACGTCAAGACTTTCTACGACTCGCAGGCCAACGATTATTTATGAATCCGAAACGATGAAGCCCGAAGACTCCCAGTTTGACGTTCCTCTATACTTTTTCTTGTGTGATCGGGCCGTCAAGATCTCTGGAGCATGTTGATGGGCTCGAAGGAGCCTACGCCAGGTCGTCGATTCTCTTGGTTCCCCAGAGAAGGATGGTGGTGTCTGAAATGAAGGGGGCGTGTCTCTCCTCACTCAGCATTTCTTTATTTCATTTGGAGTTGGTTTTGCCTTGTTCACATGCTCTTTTTACATTACTTAAGATACATAATGGAATCTGGGTCCTACAACTCTTCCCTTCCCACACCGATTACGCCGAAGCAGGCCTCGCAGTATCACGCCAGAAGTCAATCCCTTCCAACAACTGCTTGTTTTCTGCCTTGAGTTCATCAACTGTTTTTTTTTAGATGAGAGATTTCTTCAGCTTGGTTCTGAATTGTCACCAAGCACTCTTGGTAGGCGTTTTGCCAGGCCCCGAGCACGATTGACTGATGTGTGTAGTGCCTCTCGAGACGGGAAGCTTTGGTAAAAGCCATATGAAGGGCCATCTCGGTGTGAGCATGCGCTGCTATCTCGAGATTGAGCATAGTTGCGGCGCAATGGCCCTCATCTGGCGGGAGGAGATTTGCGTTGTCCGTTGGCAACGCCTCAGCGCAGCCGCTACTTCCCCCACTCTCGGATTCTGGGAGCATGAAAGGGCCAAAACTTGTCTCCGATGAAGCGAAAGATTCGGACTGGCTCATGGTCTCCTGCTGGCTGCGATCTTCGTGGTTGCTGTTTTGCTGGTTTGGCTCCATTTTCGCTGGGTATTAATATCAGGCTGCGAAGAAGTTGGGATGGTATCGAATCAACTGTGTCTGTGGTAATGTGATGGCTTGGTCTTCTGAGGGTCTGTACAAACAATACTTATAAGTAGGTAATGTGTTATAAATAGCTCGCGGCGGCTCGTCTAGCCGCGCTAGGCACCCATGTCTGGCGACACAATGTCGCAGGCACCATACTACCACATTCGCGCCCGGCGATTATGCGCCCGCCGCCCTCTTCGCACGCAACCGGCTTCCTGCCTTCCCACCGTTCCTTCGAGCCAAAATCATGGAGTGCGTCTCCGATCATCGAGCTTTGTGTCACTTTCCAGGATCTACGCCGTACAAACGGCTGCTGACATCCGCTAAACTTACGCGCGTCTTCCTTCCTGCTGCAATTAGCTGTCCATTCGTCTCAGGGATCTAGAAGCCAACATCTGCCCGATCACATCATCTACATGCTTTCGTCTGAGGACTTATATAAATAGAGCCTCCGGCAATCGTTCATATTCACATTGGCATGCAAAGAACAATGCTTTCATACATTGTTACTATCTTCCTGTGTCTCACACGCACATCTGTCGGTCACTCCTGGGTCGACGATGTGCGGGAGCTGACCGAGGATGGGCGCATCACCGGCGATGCAGGATATGTTCGAGGAAACGGTAAGGCAATTCTGATGCCCAATTCTGCGTCAAAGGGCTTATGAAAAACAGTGCCTCGCGTTCTCCCCTTGCCCACGCCTGTCCCAAACCCCGCGTTCAATGACTTTGCCATACAGAATCTTATCCCTTCCGCTGGACGTTTGGAAATTACTGAGGCAGACCCTATCTGTAAGTCAACCCAACAGACAAGAAACGTGACAGCGTACAGTCCTATGTTGCAGGCGACGGCTTCAAGTAGAGTTCTATTGAGGTATCAAGAGAACGGCCATGTGACTCTACGAGATAGAGATAACAGCGGCAATGTTCCAAGGAAGCCATCTTCGGGCACGGTGTGGGTTTACGGCACAAATGACTCTGCTCCGGATGACACCCTGACAAGCATTCATGGCGTCTGGAACGAAGATGGGACGGGCGGCGATGGTCGAGGTGTTCTACTCGCAAGAGCTCCGTTCGACGACGGTGCATGCTATCAGATCAATGATAGCCAGGAATCAGCACGGCGGCAGGCTATGCCTCAGCGAGCGCATACCGAAATGGAAGGCAGGGACTTGTGGTGTGGGATAGAGTTATGGTTACCCTCTGAACTGGTTTCTGGTACCGTGTACACCCTTTACTGGGTCTGGGAGTGGCCAACCTTGCTGAGCGAGCAACCCCAACAGTGGAAACAAGAGGACTATACGACATGCATTGATATTGAGGTAGTGTAGCTTATGTAGTCAACAACCATCTCGTATGATCACAGGACCAAGCAGCCCACATCTCTCACTCTGCCACCTTCCTCAACTTGTGTGCATCCTTTTGTCCATAGCTCTCGACACCATCTCCTTTTCGCTTCTTTGGCACTTTTCCTCCAATAGAGCCTCCGCTGGACCGCTCTTCCTGAAGTGTCACCCCGGCAGCTTTGTCGCGATGACGGGTCCTCAGGCTTCGAAGAGGGGAAGAAGGCAGTGCGGGCCGGTTCGAGTCTGCGGTGAGAGCCATTGCACCACCAGCGCGATCGTCTGATTGGTTGGACCCATCCATAGGGTCCAAACAGACCCCCTTGGTCGCTTGGACCGGTTGCGGGATCTCTGAGACCGGCGATCCGAGAGCATCTACTTCGCAATCGAGATTGCAGTCCGATGCTGAGTCAGCAGCATCTACTTCGCCATCGAGACTGCGGTTCGGCGACGAGTGGGAGTCGTCATCCACATCCGCCACGGTAGTAAAACTGCCGTATAGGCCGGACATATCTGATCTAAAATTAGCCTATCATCTCCTATAACTGAATGACTTGGTTCTTACTGCAGGGTTGCTTCTCGTTGAGTCTTCCATTGATCCCATCTGTGAGGTCCAAATAGACCCCCTTGGTCGCTTCAACCGGTCGCGGGATGTCTTCGACAGGCGAGCCGGGAGCATCTGCTTCGTCACCCATGTCCACGGTAGCATCACGGTTATGCAGCTCGTTCTGATCTGGTCTATATCAGCACTCTGTCTCCTAGCACTGAATGGCCTAGCCCTTACCGAAGGCCTGCTTCTGGAGTTTCTTGATGGATATAGCACTGAATATGCGTTCTTCGGAATACAAAGGGCGTTTGGCAAGGCGTTTGGCAGTGTCTTTCGCGACGATGTCAAAGTGGTCGGGATGAATATGCCATCCCTTGTAGTTGAGCGCCGCCAATTGGCGTTCTCCATCATTCCACAACTCGAGCACGCGTACTGGAGTTATGTCATACTCCTCGACCAAGGTCGGGTCAAGCGTATTCCTCGTGACTATCGATTGACTCAATCAGAAAAGCGGGAAACTTTGTGAAGTTTGACTGTACGATCGCGCAAAGGGTCTTACCAGGCAACTCATGACCATGGACTTGGCCACTAAATCCCCCTTGGCGGCTTGGGTTCAACGCTCCAGATCTGCCTACGGAGACTACAGGTTCCTGCTTCGTCACTCTCCGAATGACTTCGTCAAGCTGGCCCCAGAAGCTCATTGTTTGGTAGCAATTGATTTGACAAGAATGAAGATGGTTGTGTCTTGCTAGCGAGCTGACTTGGCGTGATGCCACCACAAGGACGTGAGCCCTTATATACGCGAGTCTCCCCACCACGCGCTCTTTCGAGACAGTGAGCTCACCGCATATTGACCCGGCCAAGCCTCATGCCACGGTTCCGTCGGAACGGAAGCAGGAAGACCAACATGACACCGTCATGCTGCTACCACGGCGATCCTACCATGGCTTCGATCTTCCAAACCGTCCCCACCTTGAGATGCATTGCTCCGCGCCTCTGTCTCGGGCTTATCATCAGCTGCACGGCTTGGAGACCAAAGAGGCAACAGAAATTGGCAATCTTGCAGACGGCACCGATGACCCCAGTCCCTTTAATGCACGACCCACTGCAGCCAAGACCGTTTCGCGCTCTACCACAGTTGTAGCATGCTGCTGAGGTGTCCCTACTGTGCCGTGATTCTCTGCATCGTATCTCAGGACTCTTCGCGATTCACCAATTGCAGACGAAGCCGGTGGACAGGGTGGTCCGGAGAGACTGACCTACTGGTTCAGGAAATCCGCCCAAAGGGACCTGCCAACTGCCGTGGATGAACAAGTGCCACGGAAAAACCCGCGTCGTGGTCATGCGAACTTATGAAATGGTGTGTTCGCATTTCTCTGGCACACGTGTAAGGGAAGCTGAGCGCATAGTGAAACCCATGCTTTGTATAAATAAAAGGAGGAGTAGTGCAAAGGAGACAGCCGCAAGATTAATTGACAACATGGATTCTCATACGCTATCTCCAAACAATATGCTTGCTGACACAAGCGCTCTCCGACCACTTCCTTCTCCTCTCCTACCGCATTTGGAGGAAATCCCAGTCACAGAATCTTCCACAAGCGAGGAAGTGACTATCGTCTACTACGTAAGACCGCTTTATTATGCTTATTAGGTTGACCTGACTCGATGAATAGGATATTACAACTGATGAAAACGCACACCGAGAACAAGACTACAATAAGACACCCAGACCTCACTGCATTGAGACCCCGCAGGCAGACACTGCTACTCCTGCAGATGACAAACAAGACCCAGCGAGGGGCCAAATAAGAAGCCGTAATTTCCGCGAGTGGCTCAAAACCTCGAATGTCAGGATAGAAAGCTGGCGTAGAGAAATAGAGGAGGATGAGAGGAAAGAGCACCGGGGGTCGCGTCTCTGGGACGTCAGAATCATAGAAGAGAATCGGGAATTGTTTAGGGCTACGCGCGATCAGGAACTGGGCAGGAGGAGGAAGTGTTTGGCTACGCCTGAGGAGCTGAGAGAGGTCCAGAAGCGCTTGGACCTGGCTTTCCAGCGGACAAAGACGTGATGCTTGAGTAGAAAGAACGAAAGAAGAAGCCTTCCGCTATTACTAGACGACAATGGAAAGATCTACTCCAGCGTGCAGTAGTGATGTGAGCAGGTGAGCTACTACACGTCTCTGTGCGCGGTCGTATCCGAGCTGCACGACGCACCTTCGAAGCGCCCCACAGTTTCTCTTGTCTAATAAACATGCTAGCGCTGTAAGCGCGCACTCTACGCCACAGATCGGGGGTGTCATTCGGCCGCTGTACTGTGATATCTGTCGCAATGGGTTTACCACGCATCAGCCCCATTGGTTCGTTTTCGTCCTCTGGCTTGGGCTGCCGCCAGCGAGTAATGAAGATGGGGCAAGGCCAGTCATATGCCACCGCCGCGTACTCCAAGATAGGCCCACTTGCGGGCGGAGCCTTCCTTGCGGGTATTGCGGAGTGATCCTGATTCGATGTTTGCTCTGCGTCCGACCAATAATCTACACGCAGCATTTTACCGAGAAGATACCGACGAAAATGACGGGAATGCCGATAATGGCGTGAGAGACGCAATGCTACTATCTAGGATTAACGTGCATATGCAACTAAAGATCGGCGAGCCCCCGCAGAACCGAGGAGTGTCAGGGCGCAACGATGCCCAGAGATTCTCCGTGTTGGTCCTCACTGATTCGCGGAGGACTGATCTGATGATTTAGCCTCTCTTTTTACTGCATGGTTGAAACCAGCTGTGCGCGAGGGCGCATCCCAAGGGCTCATCTTTTACTCTCATGGCATTGTCGACTGAAGCTGACTGGCTGGCTAGTGGAAGACGATGATATCATGGCTTTTGTCGGCAGTGTTGTGGGTGCTGTGTTAGGTTCAAGAGCGCAAGACCGTTCCCAGGCTTTGGAAGCACCTGTGCCTGGCCAGGGACACGGTAGCGCCGAGCGGTTTCATTGGCCAGGGCTTTCCCAATTGGTTTCGGGGAATTGGCGCTTTATCACCGAGCGCTAGCACATTAGTCGACGCGCTCATCACGCGATGCGACCGTGTAACGTGTCGTCCCGCCCCGCGCCATCCCCGGCCACTCTTTAACAATCTGGGCATCCGGCAATGGAAGCCGATAACTCTTAAACTTCGCGGAGGCCAATTGCCTCGGAGTCTGCCTCTCTCATCAAAATCCTGTCGCTGCGAGGGTATCGTCAGCTGTTGCAGCATTGGCCACTATCTCCGCTGGGAGGTTCACACCAATGCAATGATCAGAGACGGCAGCAATGTATGGCCCCCTTGCGTTCGCAAGCTCCGTAAGAACTGCGAGGGACATTAATTAGTGGAAAAACAAGAATTTGAGGCACGGCTGAGGGGTGCACAACTCACGGTAATAACAGGGTAGCCGAGGCGAGGTGGATGGGCACCCACGCGCCTTCACCCCTGACGCGCCCATGCCAGCCACATTTTTGGCGCGCGCACGGGGCACTGGGTACCTCGCTAAATACGTGCCGCTCTGCCAGATCTGCCTCTCTGCACGGCATCCTCGCCCACTCTCCACTTGTCAACACTTCAGCTTGCTCAACCCTCAGAACTACTCTTCTTGATTGTGGTATGTATATTGTTCTTTTCGCTTTCCACCTCGTTTCTTTTGGCAGGGATCGGCGCTCAGGACTTTCATGCTTTTCAGGCACGTCGGCCTTTTCATCTGCGGCGGTCTTTACTTCTCACTGCTCAGTTGACCAGCGAGTCGGATCAGTAGATCATCCTACTATATCCGGCACGCTATGTCTTGAACTCGCAGTGGATGGTTAAGACGCGACGTTCGTCCCACCATCCACCCACTTTCGTGGGTGGAATGGTCGACTAGATGATTTGGTGTCAGACTTCTAGTGCTCGAGTCAAGGCTGCTCGCAAGCAATGCGCTTGTAAAAGCCTGGGTGGGTGGGATTCTCACCGCAGACACGCGTGAGGGCTTTTCATTTTCAACTCTGTCTATTCCGGCCTTTTTTTTTTTTTTTTCGTAGGGTTCGCCATAGAGCTCTCAATTAATACTCTTTCTTCTTAAATAGATGGAGAAAGTCACTTTCACGTCTCGAACCAAAAATGGTGCATACCGTGCTTTGCAAGTGCATTCGGACATGGAGTTCGTCTCGCTTCGCGGATTCGTTTTAACTTGGCGCGACGTGGATACTGGTCACGAACAATCTCTTGGGGACCTCTCTATCGATGAGAACAACTCGCCGCCTTGTTTCCTCGTCCTTGGCGCAAACGACTCAGGCGAACATTTGCTCTTCGTTCACTTGCCTCTCAACATCAACGATAGCTCAAAGGGATTGAGGAACACGTACATGATTGCAGAGTCCATCGACACTGAGGACGCTTCAGCATCAACCGACCTGCTTCAGATTACGCACGATCCTCGCGAGTGCCCAGTCTTGGAGAGAACAGGTGTAGAGACAGGGGCAAGGCTTATTTGGGCTCGCTTCGTGCTCAAGACGCCCAGCTATGTTCTTATGCCTGTGGGCAAGGCACAAAAACCGGTGAATGAGCGCTCGACCCAGACCCCACCTGCCCAACGCATACAGCCTCTTGGCCAAGGCGGATCTTTCGGATGTGTCAAGCTTTGACGATAGCGTGAGCG
>NW_023336581.1:0-25316 GCF_012971845.1 Lasiodiplodia theobromae | reverse complement strand
CCTCGATAATACGACTGTTGGACCTCGAAACTAGTTCGGTGGACGTTACAATCTTCGGTTAATTCGTCCATATCGTTTCTAAAAACATTTGATTGCCTCTAATCCTTGACGTTCAGCAGGAGTTCTTCACCTAAGTAGTTCAGGGGATAAACAATGTTAAGATACAGGCCGAACGTTAAGCATTATAAAGCTCGGCAGTACTGTGATATGGTAGCGCTGAACTGCCCGCAGGCACGATATTTTTAGCGGGTACTGGGCTGACAACGCTAATCTGCTGGCGGGCGCTATTTTCTAGCGGGCGCAATATTCTAGCGGGCGCCAATGGGCTGGCGGCGCCAATCTACTAGCGGGCGCTACATTTTGGCGGGCGCTATTTTTGGGCGGACGCGATATTCTGGCGTACGCAATGGACTGGCGGGCGCTGCATTTCAGCGGGCGCTGTTTTTGGGCGGGCGCTATTTTTGGGCGTACGCGATATTCTGGCGTACGCCAACGGACTGGCGGCGCCAATCTGCTCGCGGGCGCTACGTTTTGGCGGGCGCTGTTTTTGGGCGGGCGCAATATTCTGGCGGGCGCCAATAGGCTGGCGGCGCCAATCTGCTAGCGGGCGCCATATTTTGGCGGGAGCTATTTTTTGGCGGGCGCGATATTCTAGCGTACGCTAATAGGCTGGCGGCGCCAATCTACTAGCGGGCGCTACATTTTGGCGGGCGCTATATTCTGGCGTACGCAATGGACTGGCGGGCGCTGCATTTTAGCGGGCGCTGTTTTTGGGCGGGCGCAATATTCTGGCGGGCGCCAATGAGCTGGCGGCGCCAATGTGCCAGCGGGCGCTATATTCTGGTGCGCGAATGTGATAGACGCGATAGTTCTAGCGGGCGCTTAATGTAGTCCTATTTAATGCCGCGATTTCTGTTCAATCTCGTTATTGTCGGCGATAACCACACATGTATACACTACTTCTCCAAAGATTTTTTATGGTCAACTGAAAGTAATGGACGCAAACGCGAATCGCCTAACTATTTTTCCAAGCTCTTTCGAAGAATCTCAAACGGTTCCATCAAAGAGAAAGCGTGTTGAGAAGTACACGGATCCCCGCAGTCTACCCCGGCTATCAGAGCCAGCTAAGCGGAGTGAACCGGTTCATTCACTTATTCGTGGTGTCGTGGAAGATCCTTGGCAGAAATATTCGAGACTCCTCGAAGAAGACCAAGCCGGGAAGGTTGTGATAGCTTACTCGAAGACGCTTAGAAGCCCTTTACTTGCAGTCAAGCAGATAACATGGACCGAGCGAGTACCTGAAAGGATCACTCGCCCCTCAAACACGAACATTGTCGAGCTGTACGAAGTTTTACGACACGAAGATAACCTCTATTTTGTAAACGAGTGCATGGCTGTCTCCCTAGCGCAAATTGCAGTGAGCCCCCGAGGAAAGTTGAAGGAGCAAGAGCTAGCCGCAATATGTGAACCTGTATAGACCTCCCTCTAAGCTTTGCTCTGCCAATTTTCACTAATGGCATTTCAGGTATTAAAAGGCTTGCGCTACATACATTCAGACTTGAGGATAAGCTACGGCCCATTCGGATCAAAAGACGTTCTTCTCTCTAGTTCTGGAGCAGTCAAGCTAGGTGAGTTACGCTCAGCACATGCGGAACCAACCTCTAATGGTCAGCCAATATCGGGGAAAAATTTCTCCTGCAGACTGCAGACAACATTGAAGACGTGAAGTCAATTGGCCCGATGATGATGGAGTTTATGGAACCCGAAACCTTCTCAAAAGATAATAGGAGCATTACCCTAGAAGAGCCGGACCGCTGGACGGATGAATGTAAAGCATTTCTGGGGCGCACTGCGAACTCGACAGCTGAATCTCTTTTGGAGGAGGAGTTTCTACTCGCTTCTCCAGGACCCAGCTGTCTAATCCCGTACATTGGATTTGCAGAAAGGATCGTCAAGCGAAGTAGACCCCTCGCACATCATTGAACTGTGTAATACTTGCATGAGCGGCTTGCGCTGTAGCCGACAAAGACGGCATGCTAAATAAGTGTGCTTTGATATTTGTCACTCTTTGGCCGAGACACCAAATTGGCTAGTGTGGGCAATTGAGTCATCTTGAAGCAGCAAAATGATCCTCCAAGATATCAACGAGAAGGATTCTGGATAGTCTAGAGAGTAGGCTAGTAGAAGCAAATGCGCCAGCTCGCCAATGGATGATTTATACATGTCCCTCTGGAACCAGCGAGAACCGTAGCTTGCCACAGAGGGTGAACACTGATAACTGAGGCAAAAGCGAGCGACATTGCACAGACAGGAAGTGTCTGGATCGGGGGGATTCTGTCTTCCTGACGATGGATGACTCGACAGAAGATCATGACGGCTTCCAGGTTCCACTTGCCTAAATACAGCCTGCGTGAGGTATTTTTCAGCCGAGTCTTGAATATAAGAGACGCCTCGCTAAGGATCCTAGACGATACTAGTAGGCTTCCAGCCTCTAGGTCTATGATGGTGTCTCCCTTGGATTTACAGTTAAGAGATCCCTCGGCCTAGGTTGGTATAGTAGTAGCAGCCTAGCCTCCAGGTGTGCACAGGCCTTCTCGCCTAGATAGAGGATGTGGAACGATGACCTTCCTGATGTCTTGAAAACGTCTCTTCATCCAATGCACCCGTCTATTTTTAACGCCCAAAGAACTTACGCGCCGACCATATTCGTCGATACGAGCTCTAAAGGTACCCTCATTGGGAGCCTATGGAGCGCTTTGGTGATAGTGCTATAAATGGGCCCCGCGGTTAGCGCCCGGCTGGCTAGTGCGGCACAGTAAGCCACACTGTCCTGGCGTTGCGCTTCGACGTGAAGAAAGCTCAAGCGCAGTCTAAATTTGCACGTCCGTTCTTGTGACAAGCCGCAATCTTCAGCGTCTATGAAATGATGATCCTAACCAGATAGGCTTTTAATAGCATCCAGCGCAGTCCGCTCTACCCCAAAACACGGATCATTATGTAAGCGCTCTATGGCGGAAAATAAAAGTATTAATAGGGCGATTTCTCGTGAGTCACGGTTGCCTTTGAAGACCAACTTAATGCCTAGTCTACCAGAATGGCTGTAGACCCTAAACATCTTCCCGAGAGTTCGTCGAGCGATAGTCTTGAGTCGCCTCAGTGCGCAGCAGATGCGCCGACTGGAGACCTTGAGCCAGTGCGAAGAGCCTTCCGAGGGAACCTTCCTCCTCGACTCCCTCTCAGATACAGGCCAAGCCAGCGCAACCACCGCGAGTTGTTCGGAAAAGGATTTGCGCAGACGGCAGATCCTTGGTCATTTTACGCGAAACTCACTCAGACGCATCAATCTGGACCAGCTTACTCTGTCTCGCACTTGATAGCACCTTTTTCGGTTCGAGTAGTGAAGGAGGTCAGGCTTCCTGGAGTCACAATCCCACAAAGAGTCGTTCGGCCATCTCATCCAAATATCGTTGACTTGATTGAAATATTCATATGCGAGAAGTCCTTGCACATGGTTTATGAGACCATGGCAGTCTCGTTGGCTCAAATACCCGCTGGTTCTTGGGGAGAAACTGTAGATGCCGACGTAGCGTTTGTGTGTAGAGAGGTAATTGCATCGACTATCGTAGCTTCTACGCTAACAACTCAAAAGATCCTCCAAGGACTAATGTATATTCGTTCTGACCTTTGTCTATCCTACGGACGATTTGGACCAGATGATATCCTTCTCTCAGCCTCCGGACAAGTGAAGTTGGGTAAGTAGCTCTTCAGCAATAGAGACGAGCGGCTAATTTGTCAGCCAATATCGGCAAGGTCTTTCTCAAACAGAAAAGTGAGGCGGAGCAGGAGTCGACGTCACTCGGCTTCTTAATGGTGTTTATGATGGAGCCAGATACCGCGTCAGAACAGCCGGAATCCATCGCATTACGCGACTCTGCCAGGTGGTCTGAGAGTACTCTAAACTTTCTCAAGCTGACAGAAAAATCCGATCTGCAGGTGCTAAGGAGAGATGGATTTATACAGGCTGCTCTAGATTCCGCATGTGAGCGAAAGTCAGACCTACCATATATAACGAGACCCGCTCAGACTTGATGGTTCTTGATGAAAATGAGCTCAATCACCTCCGTTGTTTGTTGTTGGATAAGTTTAGTAGCTTAGTCATTCTCTCTGAGACGACTTTGAGTGTCTTTTTTTCCCTTCTTGTTTTCATCTAACGCTACTTGGTGTTTAACTCATTCATCAATCATTCGACCGATCGAGCACAAATTCCATCACCTAGCGTACCTGAAACGGTGTGCCATGAACAAAGTGGCCGTGGCGTAGCACATGGGTGCGACCATGTAGCAGCTCGCCATCAATAGGGCATACGATGGTTCCATCTTCAGGGTGATGCCGAAGATGGTAACGGAACATGTGCTTTTTCAAGACTCCGCGTCTGCAAAATTCTTTTACACGCTTCTCTGGTGGTAACCCTTCATCGCCTAAGCAAAGGAAGCACTGCGTTGGTCTGCACACTTGAAAATGTGACTCAGAGAAGTCATTGATGATGGGGTCGTCCGAGTCTGGCGAATTCCCCATTTTGAGCTCATCACCGTCAGACGCAGGTCTCTTGGAACAAATCTGAACGCGCTTGCGGTCTTCCTTCTTGGCGCAGAGGGCTACAAGGGCGGTGATTGCTTGTACCTCACGGTCTCGTTCCTCATGCAGTGTTGATTTGGGCAAAGTAAAAAGCGATTCGCGTACCCGGGCGCGCTCCGGCAGTATACGTACACGTTTTGATTGCTCCGCCACGTCTACTGGCAAGTCATTTAGCTGATTTTGGATGTCGGCGATAGCTTGCTCTCTCTTGAAGCTTCGCTTTGTTGACTTAAGAAGTGCATCCTTCTGGCGCCTCTTTTCTTTCTGATAAGCCCGCTGGGCTTGGTCTCTAGCAGCCTGGAGAGCCGAGACACGGCCTCCCGTGCTCGCTTTTTTCTTTGCTTGCTTGAGCTCGAGCACTAAGGCATCTTTCCGCTTACATGCTTTCACAACTTTTGGATGTTTCTCGATCTGGGATAGCTGATCGGGGGATAGTCTGCGCGGCCTTCGTGGGTCAATACCCCTCTTCATACCGGTAGCAGCCCTCATTATAGCTGATTGGGCTGGTAGGCCGCGATATGCCGCTTGTGTGTCCGCACTTATCTGCCGAGGAAGATAGTGCTGCTGGAAGACTTCAGACTTGGAATGTTGCATGATCAAATTCCGCAAGGATTCGCTGATCCCATCTGTGAGTCGTCAGTCACTTTTACACGTTGGAGTCCTCTTAAATATCGCGCCTTATAACTTACCACAGCTGTCGAAAGCCTTGCCAGCGGCGTAGCGGAGGACGTATGGATGACAAATCTTCTCCATACCCGTGATTTCACCAAGCTTCCGGAGCCACGAGCGGATGGTGCTGTCCCGCAACTGATCTTGGGATATCCCAACACCATGGATTGTGCGGCAGCTCCTTCGAAATATCGGCAAGTCTAGAACGTCCTCCTTCCACGGGAGATGAGTTTGGTATAGACCGTCGACAACACGTAATCTGAAGAGCCTAGCTGGATCTGTAAGGTGTGGCGCCGCAAATGCCTGATCGCTGAAAGCTAGCGCTAGAAAGTAGGTGTGGGGTGAAAGTATTAGGCAAGGATCGTGGCGGATCTGTGGAATAGCGAATGTGTTACTGGTTTAGAGTAAGCACAGGCATAGATGCGGAAATAGGGGATAAGCATACCTATCCTTCTGGCCAAGGTATCCTTTCGTCTGCGTGTACTTGAACTCGAGCAGTATGTATGGTTCGTTTCCGCCTGCGGGGTCTCGTATAAGGCTCGCTGCAATATCCCGATAGCGGAGCGCTAAAAGCGCTGCAGGCCGGTTCCCAGTCGTCCCAGCCAACAGAAGGAATAAGCAGAGTTCCACTCTGTGCCTTTCGTGATCAAAAGTCATCTCAGAAGACGTCCACTGTGTCTTCAGAACTTCGAACAGATCCTCGACATACATTGCTGTCTTCTCTCGTTTCTCCGATTCTAGAGCGAACTCTTTCGCTAGTGCTTTAAGGACCTTTCAACCTACTTAGGCCGTTACCTATAAGGGGGCGGCTGGTCGAACTGATTACTCACGTCTTTCATCTGTACCACAATAAGCTTGTCAAGCTTGCCTCCAACACAGCGTTCACGCACCAAGCAAAAGGCTTTCCAATATGTCTCGAGCGTGCCTACTGAACGTAGAGTCTTCCTACGGCCATGCAGTATCCAATAAAAGAAATTATACAGCGTTTTGACGGAAACCGCCTCGATGGTTGCGCGGGGCTCCCATTTTCTACAAACGCAGTAACTGGTATAGGCGTTAAGCATGGAACCTCCAATGCAAAGGTGGAGCATACTCCGTCCACATCTTATCTAGCCTTGCGAAGAGCGTCTCGCTACTCGCACTGTATATTCTCCTAGTCAGAGCGCTTTCATCGAATCCAGCGTCGATCCTTTCCAGGTCTTCTAGTGTTAGACAGCCCTCGTCCTCAGACGCGAAATCCGATTCGCTACAAGGAGAAGTATATCGCATAGCTGTCCAGAAGCTTGTACGGAGAGCAGGAGGTAATGTAAAAAAGACAAAAGTCTTTCAATTGAGATAGTAAGCAGAGACAACAGAGAACACGAAGAGTAGACGAGTTTGTTCGATGTTATATATATAGCCATCATCCTCTGCACGGCTGATGCGCTAATTGGCTACCTGCACTGAATCTAGCTATGGCGGATTATTGCAGAGCATTGCGCAAATAATCGCTGGAATGCTCGCATGGCGTGTCGCGATGTCCATGTGTAGTTATTTTTGGGAGTAAGCAATAGGCGATAAGAGAAGTGTTGCTATTGGAGCGCTTCCAGAATGGAGGTTTTCCCGACTGGACCTAAGGACGCAGAGTGGTTCGCGCAATGGACGGCATAACGCTCAGCCGATGCTACCCGAGCGCTTCGATGGTGAAACGCGTCGGCGCCCTGCTTTCACATCTTGCACATCCGTCGCTATCTTTGTTCTCATCACATCGCAATCATTGCAAACTGGCAAAGGACGATGATTCAGCTCGTGATATTTCATTAACTTATTAGAGACACCACAGAACATCGTCTTCTCATACCGCAACCGATCATGAAGAACAACTGATAGCCGATTTCCTTCCGCCATCCAAGGCCACGCATCTTCTCGTAGAGCCTTTCCGCTCTTTCTACTCTTTAGGTTTGTCTACATGGGGTTTAGCTGTTGACATTGTACTTGAACTCAATAACTTGCGCTCAGAACAGTAGCGAGAGCCGCTCTCAGCCCAGCTTTGGCAGTCCTCTTTCACGCACCTGATTGCTGGGGAGGGCATATCGGAGGTTTGAAATGTAAATGTGTGTGGGAGAGACTGTTGATGGAGGATGAGGATGAGGATGGAACGGTGGAAGCGCAACCAGCATGTATGGGCTCTGCTGCCGGTTATTATACTTAATTTCCTGCATACAAGAACGTCTCTGTGGGCAGTTGATGCTGCAGCCTATCAAAGGTGGTATGGCTGATTTTGAGAGTTGGCCGAAGCCTTTGATGCATGTAATGCAAGATTGGGATGATGACACACGCCAGCGCGATTTTCCTTATTTTGATGTGAGTGACAGACGGTGGCGACTGCATGTGGCGTCGCTCACATGAGTCATACATGTCAGCCTCATACACGCAACTGCTCGTTGCATGTCCACTGAGAGACTACTAGGCGCCTACCGATGCGACGCGGCGTGTGTCATAGTGGTTCTAGACTTCATATGCAGAAGCACGCGCAGACCAAATGCAGAAGAACTTGGTCGATCGCATAGCTCCTTGCAGTGCTGATTGTTGAGTATGCGGTGTATCCCCGCGGCCGTTTGCATCACGCTCGCTAAACGGTGGCCTGGTCGCCTGGCTCAGCTCTTCCAGCCACCCACACTTTCTAAAGGCTGGAGACCCTGCTCAGCAGCCGATAACCCCACCTCTAGCTTGCACCTCGCCCGCTCCGCCCACCATCTGCCTACTCTGGCCAGTCACCCGCATTCGCCCGCGATATTTCCCGCAGCTCTGACTTCTCACGAATTCATTGTCCACTTCACCTCGTTCTAAGCTTATGGCAGCCGTTCTCCATTCCCAGCATACCGATGTGGACCTGTGATTTTGACGGATGCCGACGGCGTGCTGTGCGCAAACAAGGTGATTGCGAAATTTGCAGTCGCCACATATGCTCCCTGCACTTGAGCCCCGAAAATCACGGATGTCCCACATGGCAGGTAGGTTAATCTACGAGCTTCTTTAATAGGCTATTAAGTTTTTTACAGGATGAATGCAACTATGACCCTGCTATGCGCGGGGTTGAGCAACGAGAAATGACCACACTTATTGGGCGGATCAAGATTGATGCGCTTGCCACCCGAGCCAGTGCAATCCGCCAAGGCATGTCTTGCTCTGTCATCCCTCCTCGATACGACAAAAGTACCCGAAGCTCCGTAATGGGTGGCATGAACTACCACGTTGAGATACATTTCGAGGATGGAGTTGTCTGGCTAGCCCGCATAAGGCGCTCCAATGTCACTTCGCCACCTCCTGAATTGCAGAACTACATTGTCCAGAGCGAGGTAGCTACCCTTCAATTCCTCCAAAGAACCAGTGTGCCTGCTCCTAGAGTTTTTGACTTCGAGTTCGACCATGAAGATAATCCCGTAGGAGTGGGATACATTCTCATGGAAAAGATGCCAGGCAAATCTCTCAGGTGGTCTCGAGCCACCCAAGAGCAGCGCAAAAATGTCATGAGCCAGCTTGTGAATATTTTTATCGAGCTGCGTAGACACCCGTTCGATCAAATTGGCTCCTTGATCCTTCCGGGAAACGCCCATGTTGGCCCATTGGCCCGAGAATCTCTCACGGACTTTACGGATTCAGGAATGCAGGCCCTAGGCCCATTCTCGTCATTGAGAGACTACCACACTGCTTCCCTCCAACTCATTCTGCACCAAATCCTTCGGGACGAGCTCTACGCCTTAAAACGAGTGGATGGCTACCTTATACATAGGTTTCTCCTCGACCTCATACCATCCGTGTTCCCCCAGACTGAGCGAGGTCAAGAGAGCTTTTATCTGAAGCATGCAGACGATAAAGGTGATCACATCTTAGTCGACGAGGATTACAATATCACAGCCATCATCGACTGGGAATGGGCGTACACCACGTCACAGTCTCTTGCTTTCAGCTCCCCAATCGCCTTTTTACCTGTAAGGTCATTCTATGAAGGCTCCAACGACCTAGGCGGAGACGAGACCATCTTTGCCCACTTGTTTGAGGAGGCGGAAAGACACGATCTGGCACAGTTGGTGCGAAATGGCAGGCTACAGCACCGGTTCATGTTTTGTTGTGGTTATGATCTCGAGGACTGGGAAGGCTTTTTAGGCCTTTTTCATGGTCTCAGGAAGGTGGTAGGTGTGGATGAGAGCCTAGACTGGGATGAATGGAAAACGGTGGCATTGGAGCGATATAGAGACGATGATGGTCTACGACAATTACTGCAGTAAGTTGCAAACAACTAGCCTATCGCTCCGAACATGATCTGGGTCTTATGAGATTATGAGCGAGCTTGAACCAAGCATTGTCACTGGTCACCGCTGTTGGACTGCTGTCTTCGCTGTCGTTTGAGCTGTCTCACACCTTTGGGCAGTGCCAAGAAACCCATGTGAGAAGCATGTACAAGAGGCAGATAACAGGCCAACCTCTCTTTACCAGTCAAGATTTGGGATGACTGAGCAGGTCCTGGAGATGGGGCGTATGCCGCGTAGCTGCCTTCGGCGGCCTGGACGGCTCATGAGTGGAGTGCTGCGCTCCGTCTTCCTGGGCAGCGCAATCGCGCTATGATCGCATGCTGAAACGTTGTACCGAAGTCATCCCGAGCAGTTCCAGGTGAAACGCGTCGACGCGCCCTCCCTTTGCTCTGCAAACCCACAACAAGCGCCCGCCCTCCCAACCCGCAGCACCTCACTCTTCGGGCGACACAACGCCTTTCAGCTATCAGACCTTTTAACATCATCCGGCGCCCCGCGTCGTCGCCTGGTCAAACAGCCGAGGACCGCCGCCATGGCACAGCTCTCGGACAGCCAGCTCGCCACCATCAGTGATCATCCGATTGGAGATGCACTCAATTCATTTCGGACTACATTCAAGTCCGCTCATCCCCACATAAGCGTTCGGGTTGGACTGGACCGTTTCGAACAGCTAGTCACCGAGCCAGGTGAGCACTGAAGTTCGATACGAACGACGTAAGCTAATCAAAGCAGCCGGACGAGATCTAGCGCTTGAGCTGATAATCACTCTTCAAGCGCATCCTACCGCCGCCTTCCTACGTTCTCGCATCAGATTGACCCCTCTACGCAGCGACCTCGCCCTCCTATATGCAGGACTATCGTCAAACGAAACGAACTTTACGTACACAGCCCAGCTCTTGAGAGACGTCGTAGCTGAGAAGGACGATCCCACGATATGGGCAACCGTGTACGACCTCATCCGCCAGACGCAGCCCGCCCCTGCTTCCACAACCCTACCAACAGTCCCTTCTCGACCAGGCCCCGAAACGCCTCCCAAATCCACTACATCCACACCCATCGCCCCGCCCTCCCAGCAGACACCCACCGTCTTCCACTCCGGCAGCGGCGTATATACATCCGAGACCAGAGACAACATAGATCCTATGCTAAAGGCGGAGGTGGAGAGAAACCTCATCATCGACCACTCTCAAGTGTTCGATGCCTTCTGGGGGCGTGTGGCACAGCTGCGAGACATTGCTACAGCGGTGCTGGATATGTGCGAGGGCGCGGATGAGCCAATTTACAACAAGGATACTGGTTGGGTGGATTGGCCGCCAAGCTGCAAGGAAGATGAAGTGCTACGCTTTCTCCGCCGCCACGTGGATCAGTTTTTGACATTCGCCGATGAGCGCGGTTTCCGACCTTCAGAACGCCGACGATGCGTTGCTAAACCGAACCAGCCGCTTGCTGGGTCTATCGCCATACGGAAGCTCGATATTGGTATCGCGCGCAGCAACCCTGACGAGCCGGACCATGACAGCGCACCATGCAACTGGTCGCAGATTCTTGTTCCCGGCGAGCTGAAGAGCAACCCAGTGAAAGACAATCATAACGACACATGGCTGGATATCGCAAGATACGCGCGAGAGGTGTTTGCCGCGCAGGACACACGGCGCTTCGTCTTGGGATTCACGTTGTGCGGCTCAATCATGCGGCTGTGGGAGTTCGACCGTCTTGGATGCGTCGGGTCCACTTCATTCAACATTCACACAGATGGGCACAAGTTCGTCTCTGTGATTCTTGGATGTCTGTGGATGAATGACGAAGAACTTGGGTTCGACCCTACCATTGTGGAGGACGATGGCAGATGGCTCGAGATCCAGCGGGGTGACAAGTTGGAGCGCATTTTTCTGGAAGAAGTCATAAAGCCTCCGCGCTCAATTGCTGGCCGCGGGACGACGTGCCGGAAAGGCCGTGTTGACAACGATCAGTCCAACGAACAGCTTGTCATCAAGGATTCATGGGAATACGAGGAGCGTCCGGAAGAGGGACTTTTGCTACAAGAGGCGACGGCGGCTAGAGTGACGAACGTGGCGCAATACTACCACCACGAGACCGTACGCGTTGGGGATGCTGTTGACGATGTGGTTGGAAATATCCGGAAGACTTTGAGCGGCACCGGCGGAAGGAACCCGTTTGAGCGTCGACGCATCAAGCTTTACGATGCGCTCACAAGCGCAGCTGCTTCTGGAGACTCAAGTCAAGGGAGTGGAAGAGGTGGAAGCCGAGGCAGAGCTAGAAGCAGGGGCCAGAGCGCTTCGAGGAAGCGGTTGTCGAGCCACGTGGATGAATCGATGCCACCTCCGAAACGTCCCTGCTCGGATTCTGCCGGGAACGAAGAGCCTTCCCGTAAGCGCAATCGCGTGCACCGTCGTGTCATCATAAGGGGCGTTGGGAAAAGTCTCTATGAAGCGAGCAGCCTTAAGGCTATGCTTACGGGATTGCTTGGGGGCTTGAAAGGTGAGCATGACCTTGAGAAGGAGTTGACAATACTAATGGTCATTCCAGGACACGAATCTCTGCTCGAGAAGGCCAAGATCCTTCATCGCGATATTTCTATCGGAAATGTCCTGTTGAATGACGCAGAGGATGATGGCTTCCTCATCGATGTCGACCTTGCCATCAAGACTGACCGCGAAGAGGCCTCCGGCGCGCCGAGCAAGACCGGGACCAAGGTGTTTATGGCCATCGGCGCGCTCTATGGAGAATATCATTTGAATGTGTACGACAAGGAGTCTTTTTTCTGGCTGCTTTTCTGGATATGTGCCCACTGGAAGGGACCAGACGAAGAGCTGAACGAGTCTGAGTACGACTCTTGGAACTCGAAGAACACCAAAGAACTTGCGGAAATCAAGACGGGCAAAGTGCTTGAAGAAGAGAAATTCGGCAAGGAAATAGAGGATAACTTTACAGACTACTGCAAGGCACTGATCCCTTGCGTACAGGAGCTGCGCAAGGTAGTTTTCCCGGGAGGAAGGCGGCGGACATCTGAGGACGAAACTTTGTACTATCAGATGAAGATGGTGTTTGAGAGGGCAAGGGAAGCATTGCATTTAGTAGAGTAAATTTTAATGATCAGCAACTGCGCCGGACGGAATAGCTACAAATCACTATTTGAGCCCACTCAAAAAACGTCTAATAGTCTGAAAGTAACGATGCAACTACTTGTAAGATAAAGTGTGTATCAAAGCTGAAGTCGTGTCAGAAGCTATTATCGTGGAATTTAGTTGGCCTAAGAAAGTTGCTGTGAAAATCTGCTCGGCATATATATATTCCGTTGCGATCTCTGCCCCTCCAAACTGCCAACTCATCTGAATGCAGTGCCCCACCTATGCCTACAGCACAACGTCAAACGCTTTCGATACCACGTCGAATCATCCATCGGCATGGCCGATGAGAGTCCACACTTCCATCATCTTCAAAAAATTGCACTAGAGGACGACGCGCATGGGCCTCTGCAAAGAATCATTCAAGGTCTCACGCATCGGAAATGGATTGAGCTTGGCGGTGGAATGCGTACAGTCGAATCTTTAGAGGGGCTTGAGGATAACATACGAGCGGTGGCAGAGGCATGCAAGGTTGTTACACGGATCTTTTCTCAGTGGTCACATACTAATAAAAGAGCAAGATTCAAGGCGTCGGCACCATCGTTCGCTACGAACGCGACGGAATAGTCCCTGTCAAAAGGCCCACTGTTGTGATACTCCTCGAATTCTCCAATGAAGGCATGACACCAAGGATATCAAATGAGGAATTCGGTTATGGTTTGGCAGTATACATCGATAAAATGGAGCGCATAACCTCTGGAGTCACGCTACTAGTCTTTCGGATGAACGACTCTGTGGACGGAAGCTCTACTGGGCGCAGTGAACATCATCGAATTATTCGCGTGCCTTAGTAACCTAGTGTCCAATATATTCGGTTCCCCCAGAAATAATCAAATCGAAAAGATCCATATCCTGGAACAACTCCATGTCTTGGTGGAATGCTATTGTGGACTGTCGCCCGCTATTTGCATTTTGGTCCGTTGCAGTAGGAATGGTCTGTCTCACATTGTTTCTTTCACTTGTCTGATCTGTGCAAGCTTCAAGCGGCTGGCTCAAGATATCTGGATGTTGCACGCCATAGCCGTCGTTGGCTGGCGTAGAGTTAGTTGCGTATCTTTCAACATCAACCTAATGATGACTTGCCTGGATATGCATTGACTTGCTCTTGCCCTTGTCCTTGCCACACGGCCGGATCCCGTAATGCTGACTGGCTCATTATTTCTGATGCGCTTTCCTCGAGGGAGACCTCTATAGCTGTGCCCTGTGCATTGCTATAGAGAGCTTCATTCGTTATGGAGAAGCTCGCACTGCTGCTGCTCTCAACGTTGGCTGCTTGAATGAGAGCATCCATACCGCTGAGGCGTGGAGCCAAAAGTGAATGTGGTTCTAAACTTGAGTTTGGTACGGCAGTTTCTGTACTGGTCGACTGAAAGTCCATTAGGTTTGAGTTGTGATTAGTTGATTGACCTGTAGTCTGATTAGAGAATATGCCATTAACAACAACCTAGCAGACTTACTGAAATCGCTTGCACTAAAGGTTTGCGTTGCACTCTTTCTACGTATTTTCTGTCCAGCTTCATTTGTGTTTTGATCGTGCGATTGCTCCAAAGTAGTCAATGTTCCGGGCTCGGGCTGGCTCTGTTGGTCATTATTGCCGTCGCAAACTTGATTGCGCGATGGGCCAGTTTCGTCCGATGTGGAATTATCGCGCCTAAGAAGTGAAGTATCCGTATTCCTGATTAATGGACCTCCTAGCGATGTCTCTTCCACCATGTTCTCAGATTCACAACTTTGATGACCATGGGATGTGTTCCAGGACATGCTCGTTGCGCTTGTCTGATCATGCAAAGAAGTGGAAAGATGGTCGCTGTGGATGAGAGGTTGCGGATCCAGCTGAGGTATCTCTTTTGGGGGTTCAGACTCTTTTGCATAGAGATCTTCCTGCTTTTGTCTGACTTTCCCAGACAGGAGACTTTCAAAATCTACGACCTTGCGCAGTACTCTGGTCAGTGAAGTCTCAACCTCTGCTAAGTGAGTCAAGCTCTCTCCAAACTTCAAAAGGGTCTTGATCATGTACTCGGCACATGCAAAGTCATGTAACGACCTTTCCACTCTGACATTCGCTTCCAAATCTCTTGTTTCTCTTGCAAGCGATTCACACGCTCCTCCGACATCTACGTACGCGATCTGTTTCTCCCATCTGCTAATAAGTCAGTTACGAAGTTCAGACAGGCCCGCAACGCTTACATATATGACTGGTCGCTGCGTATTTCTAAGAGGCGACTGGGGCCAGCCGCATCCGCTAGTAGAATGTATCTCTGTGCCGCGCTGACTAGATCGCTGATAACACTCAAAGATTCCCCAGTCTCTTCCGCAAGGACCTTATAGACACGTGTCCGGAGCCTGGAGTAATGCTTTTGGGTTTTTGCAGTCCTGAGTAGCTGTTCAGCCGACTCAACGCGATGTAGCATGCAGAGAATGAGCACACGACGTTCGCAAGCAGCTTCATGGGCCATCAAGCCTGTCATTCTCCAGGCATTACTGAATCCTTGGTTGAAAGGTATTGCGGGAGGGCCCAGTTCATCATCGGCAAGAAATCCTTGATGTCCATCCGAGGCCTTGACGTTGACTCGCTGTCGCAATCTGGAAAGACATGCAGTATGCGATATGTCTTTATCGATCGTGTTTATTGCCTTTTTGATATTTGCACTTTTCGGGGTAGTCCGTCGTAGTTTCTTTTTACCTGAATTTGTCGAAGGAGAGACTAAAGATTGGTCTGAAGCAGGTCGCTTGCGGCCTTGTAAAATCGTTGAATCTCTGGTTTCAGGGTGATCAGAACGAGAGACATCAGCTGTGCCAGATGATTGAGGTGCAGTTTCCAGGGCAGAGTTTTGTGGTACAAAAGAGCCTGTGGATTCATGATCGTCCGACTGGGCCTGTAGGATTTCCTGCGGGGCGTTCCTTAAGTTCGATCCGCATGTGACTTGGCTATCGCGAAATGTACAAGGAGTAATTTCTAAGAGCTGCTCTTCGGTGAATCTTTGGAGAAAATCTCGAAGAAGATTCGCCCACCGCTGAATTAATTAGCGATGATGTCGCCTCTACGCTTAGATCTTCTTTCCTTACCGGATTCTCGATTAAATGAGCAGGACTGACTTCCAATAGCGACTCGAAGGCAGAGGTAAGGTCGGCGGTCTGTGGAGTTGGAGCCATTGAGACGAAGGTGGGGATTGCCAAGTGGCACGGGTCGCGGTGGGCTCAAGTTAAAGGAGCGATCGACCCTTTACACTCGGCTATGCAGTTACAGGGGTCATAAGTCTGTTGCGGACCTCTGACCCCTGCGCTTGCACTTGGCTATCTCACGAGGTCGCTTAGGCGACCTATGCGCACACTACTAGCCAGCCACCTGCAAGTCCTCCTCGTAGTGATTGTCTACTGCAACAGATAAGCTGGCTCAGCTTGATATCACAATCAGTCGGATGGTTCGGCATGCGTGACAGTCTGTCTGGTCACATCCTTGTGACTACCTCGGGAGGTTGTCTGCCCTCCTTGCGAGCTTGATGGGCCATGATCTCGCGACCTTATATGAGACAGGACGCAAGGCTGAGGCCGCCCTCTTACTCCACCCGCCTTCATCATGGCAGTTCCTACTGGCTGCAGGATCGCCTTCTCCTTCACCGCTTTTTTCTCCACAAGCTACACGGTTTGGTATGCGGTCATGCATAGGCTTCCGTGGCTGACTCGTGCTGGACACGGAATCACTGCCATCATTACCGCTGGACTCGCCGTGGTGAGCGCTTACAGTCTAAAGTCTCACAGTGCCGTCCTCGATAGAGTATCAATCAGCTTATTGTGTGCTGGTATTGGAACAAGCCCTTTTGTCAAGGTATCATTTTCGTCATAGCTACATTAACTCTCTGTTAACTTTGCCTAGCTTACGATTTTGAACCAACGAGTCAAACTGCCCTACGCATTAATATGCATCATACTTGCCCGGATACTCGTTCTCTTGACGGTTGCAATCTCGGCAGTGCTGTTAGTAGGCTACAATGCAGAGGCCCTTAGCAGCATTGTACTCCTCTCGGTCGCCCTTCAGTACGCTTCTTTTGGCAGCGTTGTGCTTCTTCAATACAAACGCACCAAAAAGGAGCCACACTATTTACCCATACGTGTAGTACAACAGCTCCACTCTTGGTCGATAACTTCGGGGTCCTTTGTGTGTGCAGTTCTCGGATTCTCTTTTCAGGACATGGACTTGATTAATTGGTCACTCTGGGTAAGTATTGTGATGCGCAGAGAACCATAATGCTGACCACCCGTGTAGGCCCTCTTTCTCCTGGTCTTGCTTCCCGAAGGTCTACTTCTAGCGTACAAAACAATTAGACAGGCTGTGGATGGTTTATATCCCGGTGATATTAACGAGCTCGAAAGCCTTGGAGGCCAGGACAACTCTGAGAAACAAGTAAGCGCTCTCAACCCAGTGATGCTGTATCTAAAACTAATTTAAGTTTGGTGGAAGGCTCACATAGCCAACTCCCAGTCGCTATCGCCCTCCAATAGTGGATGTAATGGACATGATGACGAAGAGAGCCTTGTAAACGATACAAGGTCTCAGTTTAAAGAAGTAGCGCAAGGTCTATCCATTGGCACTGTTGACCAGCTTGACACTATGCTTCACGAACAAAAGCTTGAAAGTGTGGGTGCTCAAAGAGTTCAGTTGGTTCGTTAGATTTCATTATCCGCTAGAATGCTCGTGCTGATGTCACTGTAGGAAACCTTAGTAACAACTGAAGTCTCTATAACATCAGAGGAGCTACATGAATCAAGTCATTTCAAAGATTGATTAAGCACATATGTGCGTGTCATGGGCGAAGCTCACTTTGTTATTCTTCCTTTCTTTCCGAATGTATCACGGCAATCATGTCTCTCGTTATTCATGACGATGTTTTCTGAGTACGAACAAGCTATGTACCTTTTCGTCGTAGAGAATTTCATATGATCCGATTCACAGCGTAATGAAAAGTTCAGCCACTGCGTGTGACATGTGATCGCAAGATGCAACAGAGATCAATGATGCTTAATTGTGCGGCATATCCGAGCTGCGCCAGCAAGAATTAAAACAAAAGAACTTACCTCGATTTGCAACACTGATCTTCCGAACACGGTATGCCTCCGGAATTTGGAATCCCTAGAAATCGTCACACGATTGATGCACTTTCCTGACCCGTTGTCAGTCCAGGGGCGCCTCGGTACTTAAGGATGATGGGCATGCCATGCAGGAGACTCAAGTACGTTCAGTCCCTCGATGCCAGCCGGCCATGCCAAAGAACCTCCTAACCGATGCCAAAAAAGAAGAGCTACGAGCTCTTCTCATGACTGGAGAAGCGTGGCGTGTTCAGCAGCTGGTCCAGATTGACTTTCCCGGATTCAACGCTTACGAGGTACTGAAGGAGCGCGTGCAGGAACGGCGAGACAATCCCAAATTCTGGGTGCATCTCGAGTACAAGGAGAAAAGGGAACTGTCTTGGCGTGGGTTCCTCGGGCGCTGCAAATGCTGCCGCTCTCTCCTCCCTTTCAATTTCCACGAGACCTTTTCCTGCGGCCACCTGAGTTGCCCACACGAAGGTGAGTTCTTTAATAGCAACGCAGTATCGTACCTCGCACCACTAACCAACAAAGATGCCAACTACTGTTTCTTATGCGGTCCATCATTTGACCAACTGTGGGAGTTCCTGAAGCACGAAAAACATCAACCTTCGAAGGTCGAGTGGCCTGAAATACCGGAAAAAATCTTCAACGCAACGCAAATAGAGAACTTTGCGACATCTGTTGTCCAGGCGCACAAGACAGCTGTCCAGCAGATCCACATCGAGGCTCTGGTGTCCTTCTCTTTGCATCGATCTTCGGCTGGCGTTACTTGGTTCCTTGAATCCCACCGAGACCTTGTAGATATGGTAAAGAAGAGCAGAAACAGCACACCCTTAGAACTCGCTTGGAATGCAGTTCATTCGGTAGGTCTATATCCAGAGGCTTGAACAATCGCTGACCACCGTATAGGCTGCAAAGGAGTTTGAGTTCCTCAGAAAAGCTCTCGAGACTGGACTACGGGGCAAGTCAGAGCAATCGGACAACCTGAAAACAGTTGAAGGCTTTCTGTACACAATAGCCTCACCCATCGGCAATATGTTCGAAGTGTACTCGCTTCCGGAGTTTTCAGAACGCATCCCTCTGCTTTCGCGCAAGATCACTCGCACCGGTATCTTGACCACAGACTTCACGGTTTACGACGAGATCAAAGAGAGTGATAAAGGTTTGTTGGTCGAAAGATGGCGGCAGCGATATCGCGATATTTTTCTGCTCGGCAGTCGATGCATAGAACAGGACGAATGGAAGCGCGGGTGCGAAGTTGTCCAGACGTGGAAGGCGAAGCTAAGCAGCGACATTTCCGACATCTGCTTGGTATATCCTCACTTTGGAGCAACTTTCTTGGAGCTCTCAAAGGTAATTACCCTTATCAGCATTAGTTAATAACGTACTAACAGTATAGGATCTAAAACTGCACGGCGACATTCTCTCTTGTGCCACGATTATCATGGGCTTGAAAGACTATCTCGGCTCAGACAGAACAAGGTTGTACCTGGAGTCCCTGAGCACAGAGGAAGAATAAATTGTGCCAGATATCCCTTTCCTGCTGCAATTTCGTCATTGAAGTAGGACTAAACCGGCGCTTTGCTTTGACTGTAGACAGTGCAGATAGTGCGGTGGTGTTCTGCGTCGTCAAAGCATCTATAAAAGATAATGTGGTCATTTTTGCTGTTTGATTACTCTCCAAGTACCTAGGATGTTCGCTATTGCTCCTTTGGCAAGAGTTTAGATGCCCGCTGTGCGCGGGCTTCTCAGTCTCCAAGCACGCCCCCGGCCCCAGATAGTGTGACCGCATCCAGCGGTTGCTTCACCATTGCTCCCTTGTACAG
Organism: Lasiodiplodia theobromae; assembly: GCF_012971845.1. NCBI lineage: Eukaryota > Fungi > Ascomycota > Dothideomycetes > Botryosphaeriales > Botryosphaeriaceae > Lasiodiplodia > Lasiodiplodia theobromae. Next base: position 5,660 of record NW_023336581.1, on the reverse strand, counting down.
GGCACACAAGCGCCTGGTTGCCCCATTTCCTGGGAGATGCCCTGTGCATACATGCGGTCATCACCTAGCTTGCTCGTGTCACCTGTCGGAGGTGTCGGCTAGACTCGATGCAACCTGCACCTGGGTAGGATGAGGCGACGTATCAGACCCGTTTTCACCCCAACCTTTGTTGGCTACTGGCATCTAGATGCGTGATTAACTTGCATCCTGCGGTCTGTGGCAAGCCGATATATCCCGCATCATGTCTAACACGGGTTTGCTTCCGCCAAAGCATGCCGCCATGCCCGTAGTAAGTTAAGGCCATCAAAATTGCTGCGGGCTGAGTCCTGGCATATCTACCTAGCATCTTGGCTGATGCCTGCTGTGCCGCGTTACTGGTTGCTAGTAATGGGCGGACCATTTAAGGTCCAAGTCTTTTGCTCTATCCTGAGCACACAGTCTCGGTCATCTCAAATCAACACACAATGGCTGCACAAGGCACTGCCGTGGCTGACTCTACTCCAAACCATCATCTTTCTGTTTCAGCTACCAAAAGCTCAGATCTACTTCAGATGGATGTCCCGATCGAAAGCGGGACTTTTGCCACTCCTAATACTCCATTATCGGGCGATGACACGTCGCCACTACCTCAACTTCTAGACGCACTTCCTTGCCAGAAAACACGCAGAGATATTGAGTCGTCGGAGAACTCAAAGGATGGACACACTTCTCGAGATGGGCTAGAAGAGGAACAGCCGCCTTCCCGCTCACCGGGCGATAGCTGTGGAGGAAGCCGGGAAGCCCTACTCATGAGCTCCCATCAGCAACCACCACCACCGCCGCCGCCGCCGGCGGGGAGCGTCAAGCGCCATGATGTCATCAAATCAGCCATACAACTCCTACCGCCTATGGGACCACCCAACAAAAGACCCACCGAACGGGTTGTCCATCTTCAAACCAACAAACTTCACCAACAGGCTGCAATAACCTACCGCGCCGCATCGCCGTTCGATCTACACAAATACCTTTGGCTGATACGGCACGGCGAAGTGGGCTGCTGGTACATGTATCCATCCAAACACGACCTGAAGCAACTCGGGTGCCTGGGATCGACTGGTCTTGGTGGCGGGATACTTGCCAGCACTAGGCCATCTCTGGTTGCGCCTAGTAGCATATTGAGTGTGTGGGTGAGCGACCCCATGCGCACAACCATGCCGGGAAATCGCTGCTGGTGTTTCCCAGGAGGCGAAGGCCCAGCCGACGAGAACTGTCCCTTGGGTTCTTCACTCTGTGATACCCGCAACTAACAAAAGCTCGAAGAGGAGTTTATAACCTACTACATGATCATAGAGGCGAGTGGCCATGTACCTGGTGCGTCTGGCTCTCCTCTTCCGCCATTGGCATTGCCTATTATCAAGATGGAGAAAGTGGGCAACACGGTAGCTTGCCTCAACACGGCATTCCAGAATGCTTTTTTCAACGGCTGGAGCACTACATTCGTGTTTGCAGTAAAGGGGGACCCAGATCTGAACGATGCAAAGCCAGGACTGGATGGGTTTGAGAGAGTGTCTTCCTTGACCGCCCTGTTGGAAGAAAAGGAAGTTGTGGGAGAAGAGGAAGAGGATAAGAAACAAGGAAAGGTTAGGATTTTCTATTGAATGGTGGCGGTGGCTCCAATGGGATCTTCTCTTACATTTCGTATTTTGTAGTCGTCTAGCTTTAAACATTGTCTTGAGGCGTTGGAATAGCAGAATTTACATCGGATGTTGCAACTTTGGAACTATTCGCGTTCATTAATGTTACAGGGAGGTGATCCCTAATTACCGTCGCAGAACTAAGCCATGACCGGACCTCTATCAGAGCGGCTACCATTTCTTTCCGTCTTCTGGTTGATTGCGTTGAAGCATTCATTGAAAGGCCTCTCTCTTCTCATGGCAGTTTCCACCAGGGATTGCAAGACTGGTCATAGTACCCGTTCAATAGCTCTGGGCATGGGGTCTAAGATCTTGAATTTGGGTGTCTTACAATTCACGCGAAGTGCCTTCCGGGCGCCCGCCCGTAAAGGAGAGACTAGTCCCCACTAAGATACCTCAGGAGCCAGGGCATGCAACCAAGCTGAGAGAAAATTTTGTTACCATCAAGGCGGTAAATGAGTCTCCTTTTCAGGTACGGACAGAATCATCAGCTGCACTCATCATGCAGCTCTATATAACTGTTCCGCTGACAGTGACTGTTGCTCTTGGACCAGATCAGCCTTTCTATGGCGGATTGTCATCCTCACAATGGCTACCAATAAGGACCCGCGTGATTGCGACCGAAACCCCAACAGCCGTCCTCTCAACTCTTTCGCCGAGCGCAGCGGCCTTTCTTTGCCTCCACTCAGCGGCCGCCCCACTCTACCTCTACCCACCAACCACCCTCCTCTGCCACCACTCAGCAGCTACTCTCTGCCACCACGCAGCAGTCTTACACGGCCGATCACACTAGATCACGAACGAATCGTCTCACAGACTCCCACTACGAACCATGGAGTCGATGGATTTCGGCAATCCTTCCCTATTTCGACTCCGGAGATTCTCGCACATGTCTCAAGCCTTCATGCCAAAATTCACCAACAAGCTATGGAACAGCAGGCTCAAAGCACAAAATTCGACAAACTCGACCAGGATATCCGTCTTCTCAATCGCTACTTTATTTGGATAGGACGCCAAATTGAAAGTCTACAAAGCAGCATCCCAAGCCGTCACACCGCGTCCACGACTTTCTCTAGAACCGTCCCCGGACGCAATAGCTTCGAGAATATTGACAGTCTGGAAGCACAACGCAACGACGCAATACCTTCTGCAAGCGCTGCAACGCCTTCTATCAACACGCCATTTGCGCCTTCTCTTCATTACCGTACGCCTCAGCAGCCTGCTTGTCACCAACAACCAGCTCATTTCCAGGCGTTTCAGCCTGCCATTCAGGAACAGCGTGGTACTCCGACCTCTAGGAGTCAGACCAGAGAAGGTGTTTGCGAGAGGACTGCTGTGCACTGTAGCCCAGGAGCTGATGTTTCCACCAATGACAAAAATGGAACGGGCCAGAAAATTATGTCCCCAGTGGTTGAGCAGCAGATATTCATTATGGAACATGCCGTGATCAAGGAGGAAAAGTGGTCTCAGATCCACAGCGCGTTTTGCAAACGTTTTCCGGGAGCCGCAGTTAGTAGAGAGTCCTTCAGACACCTGTACTACTCCCTGCGGAAGAGCTGGGGGCTTCCTCCAGGTAAAGGTCGGAAGGCAGAAGGAAAGGTTCAAGATAAGCAGGCGGTCAAAGAAAGAATCCGGATAATGCGGCATGCACCGTACTGACATGGAATGTCGGTGTAGCTCGGATATTGCTCATGCTATTCAGTTATTTTTGTCTTTAGTCTGGATGAGCCTTTTCTTTTTTAAATCACACACTTCTAGCTCAAATTCAATGTCGTTGATATCTGTCATCAATCAAGTGAAGGCAATGCCCCGATATGCCACCAGTATCCCGTTGTAGACTAGATCTGGCGGCACCTGGATGTGCCGTGGCATCATGCAAAACCCGCCCAAAGATACTACGCTTAGGCGAAGTGAGTGGCTGGTCTAGGCCCACGTCCATTGAGTGTACGTGCGGGGTGAGAGAGCTGATCAATACGTGCATCACCCTAAGCTTGTTTTACCGTAACACGGGCCCTTCAGCGGGAGAGGCTTACACTGAATGTTCTCCCGTGCATGCAAGCATGGATCCTTTCATTGCTCTGCTTGGTTCATTTTCCGCTGATCTTCTTGCCGTGGGTCGCGCAATCTCCGCACTGCATCCCAGTGTCACATCCGGCCCAACACAACCCGCCACGCTCAAGAATATATGAAGATGGAAGATGAAGCCTCAGTTTCTAGTCGAGCGGCATCTAAATTCCATCAGACGGGGAATATCTCTACCACTGCGGAGCTCAAGCCGCTCAGAGTCTTCGTTACCACCAAAATCCGCCTTGCTGAACGCTCAGACCTTTCCCATCGGATCACGGAGTGCAGTATTGTGTCGTTTCGTACACACTAGCATGAAGCCCAGCCGTTCAGGCATCGGGGGCCTCTCTTCGAACGATTACTACACTCTTCCCTCTGTATCCCCCTCGTTCACCCGGCAGGACCCAGTTGCCCCCCAAAATTCCAGTCCTAGCCGACTGCCTTTCAAAAATTTGGTCGTAAGATAGCTATTCCTGATAGTCAACAAAAGCTTACGGTCGACAGCAACATGCCGCTTTAGAGGCGTTCCTCCATCTCGATCTATATGACAAAGACAAGGGGAAATCAAGCATGGACTTCGTCCATGAATTCCTAGTACGTATAACTGCTGGATACATAACTTCAACTGACCAGAGTAGCTTTTCGGCAGAGAAGTACTGCAAGTGGTGCACCATCAGACGGACGAAACCCTTTCCGCTGTCCTATGCTCTCATGCTAAGCCTGTAAAATCACCTCTTTGCAAGCCCCCGCTTAAGTACTTTGCGCAGGCAGCGCTACAGTACAAGGAGACAGAATGGCAGCACTACGATGGGATTATTACCGGCGTGAAGCTTGATTTGATCTGTAACAGACAAGCTATATTGATGTGTGAAGAGTACCGAGACTGTAGTCTGTGCAGGGCATACAAAGAGGCGTTGGAGAAGCGAGCATTGAAAGTCTAGGGTCTGAGCTTCTAGCAGAGTCAGCCAAATATGACAGGGATTGTAGTCCCCGATTTGAATCTGCAGAGGGGCTAACCAAGACCTCTTTCTCTTATTTCTCAGGGACGTTTCGGTGCACCCACTATTACTACCCTCAGATATTTGACTTGGATAGTCCTGCTTGGCCTTTGACTTCTTCTTTGGAATACTCAACCTTAGAGGCCTTCATTGTACGCGCAATCATATCGGGTAGGTGTTTCACGATCTTACTGCATCTGCTTTTGATATCAGCAATCTGCAATGGTGGCGCGTCCTTATGCGTGGCCTGCATTACTGATCCGCCGACCCCTGTATCGCCGTTTCAACGCCACCCCACTAACCATATTCCGTATACTTGCATACCGGCTAGAACCGCCACGTATCTGAGAGTAAGACGGGAATGAGTACCGGAAACCTGATAACTAATCGTAGTAAGATTTAGTGACTCCTGACCAATGCAAGAAACAATTTCTAACGCAGCAAAGCTGGCGCTGTTGAGTTTTGGTTGTCTCAAGTGAAATTAAGCTTACAGCCAACCTATCTAGACCCTCCCTGAAGACTTCCAAGTAGCTTTATTTGTAGGACCGCCTACTAATGTGACTCGCGTAATTTTCGCTTGAACCGTCATACGAACATCAAGTCAATCGAACGACTGGTAGATGTTCAAATTACGCGAAACTATGTTTTTCTGGGGGTATTATAGGATAGGGATTATTTTTGGAGGCTACTAGGCAACCAGCTGCAGTTTGCCCGCTTCCAGGGGCTCACTAGCGTGCATGCAAACCGCTGCCTGCATTCCTGCGTCTTGGAGGAGACCTGTACATATACGTAGTTCGTACGTGGGCATGCAAAATTTGCCGCTCTACGATTATTCACGTACCACCTCTCCTCAGCTTAGGCTTCTAAACGTCCACCAGGCTGTCTCAACCAACACCACGCCTCCATCTGGTCCATCAACTAGAGA
>NW_023336580.1:0-25450 GCF_012971845.1 Lasiodiplodia theobromae | reverse complement strand
CGGACGCTAGCGTAACGATTACAGGTGTCACAAACAGAGTATATGTTGTGGCGCGATAGGCTCGGACTGCATCAGTCCACAGACAAAGCATTGCACGGTGGAATTCGGCGGCGGTACTCTCATGCATGGTGTCGGGGCAGAGATCTGTACGCTCGGGCCACGCAGGCATCCGTTGAGTTTCCTGAGTGTCTAGTGTGGCAGTTCGCAGACGTAAAGAGTGGTCTGCGGCGCTGGAGCAAGTCGGAAAAGCTGATGCTGGTACCTGGAGGGCGGGGATATATGCTGCGACAATAACGAGGATGCATGGTACGGTGTTACAAAACATGCGCCGTGTTTCTTCTGCAACGCTGCATTCATCGACCCAGAGAAAATTTGTAACTTGCTTGCATACCTGTGATTCATCACCCTGGACTGGGGTGCACTCTCCCACGCCAGTCATAGCCTGAGTCTGCTCGTCAGCGCTCTCGCCAACGTGTTTGGGAAGCATGATCAAAACTTTCTCAGCTTTCTTGTTGCTGTGTTCAGTAGGTAATTTTTTTTTCTTGTTTTGTTTTCTTAGTGTGCCGTTGCTCCCATCACTCATGAGTCTCCCTTGCCCCGTAATTTGACTGGTTCTCTCAACTCTTGTGGCCTCAATGCCATCGGCCAGGGTGAGCGTTGACCCAACCTTTTCTATGGGTATCTGATGTCTCGCAGGCAAAACCTTGTTCGGGCGAGAGGTTATTAAAAGATTCTGCTCCCGTACATACACATGGCCAACCAAAGCCGATACGGAACCCGGACGTACAAATCGTCAGGGCGGTAGTCCAAACCCTGCTGTCAATTGAATGCCCAGGTGTTCGACCGGGGTCGGTCTGGAATGGTGGCGTGGTGCTTGCCGCTCACGGAACAAAGCAAGGCTAACTGAACCAAGAAAAGAGTGGATGAATAGCGTAGCAACATATATGAGACGGCTCTTGTGTCTCTGTAGAAGACACCGTAGCCTGGACATGCCAGTAAAATCCAGTTTATTCCATGTGTCTTGATGCTGCTGCAATTATCCGGTGACTGTGTCGTCTGTAGCAACGATGATTTATTAACAGCAGTTGGCTCTGTTTCTTTGGCATTGGGATGGTTCTCTGGCTGCATTGCGTCGTCAGAGGTGTCAAGAGATGTTGATCAGATTTGAATGTACATACCCATTTGCGACACAGTGAGCTAGAGCGCTTAGCGGCGTGACGGTATTTCTCTCCCTCCCTCCCCTTCTCCCTTTCTCCTTTTGGCCAGCCCGAGGAGATGATCATTGCGGGTTAACGGCGAGGACTTTGTGTTGCCTCCTCGTACAGACGACTGTACTCCCAAAGTAGCCCTCCGATTTCAAGTTTTACCGGTTCGACGATGGAATTGAGAAGCTCCTTACACCTGCTCGCAAGATGCCACGATTGTTCAAGGAGAACCATGTTTTGACGGGAAGCGTCGTCTTGTTCTTCGCTTACTTTCAATTCAATCTTCAGGTACCTTGACACCGGAAAACGGTCATTTCCATCTCCGTCTTCCACAATTCAACCACCTGTGCAGCCACAATCAAGAAGAATACACAGGAACCGTCTTCTGCGGTTGAAGTGGTATTCTCCAAGCTAACAAACCGAAGTCTGCATATCAAGTTAGAGCTCGTCAGATTGCTGATGTGCTGTACGCTTGGTGAATGGCAAAAGCGCAGATGTAAGGGTTGTTTGCAGAGAACCTCCCGAGCCTCCATGGAAATCTGGCGACAGACCAGTAGGATTGAAGGCGTCTGAGGAAGGTACCTATCGCACGACCGTTGTCCGTTCGCAACGAGGCTCTCAAAGCCTGCAAAATCAAGGACTCATCGGTAAATTTCGTCTCGGAGTTCCCGTGGGAGCTTGAGAAATGGAAACTTGGACCGAGCCTGAGAGCGCAAGGTCATCGAGTGTGATGATCCGGGCCTCTTGTTGCTCAGTGCTAGCCTTGTCTGAGCCACCAACCATGGAGGCCTGGCACCTGTCTTGGTAACCCAATTTGAGCTGGCACCCGGAAAAATCTCCTCTTCGACCATCTTGCCCAAAAGTGGTGCTCTCATCCACACCTCCTTCGACCACCAAGGCGTCTCCTTGTCCTCGGTAGTATAAGTCGAGGCAGGCATTCTGGAAGGCGAGTGCGGAAGGAAAAAGGCGTATATGCGAGCACACAGTTCGCCAGGGGCACAATTCTCGACGAACTCGAGCTTTTCAGGGTGAGATATCCACCAATCACCCGTTGTATCGAATAGCGAGTCTCTTTTGGATCGAAATGGAGGGCGAACTTGGTGTCACAAACGTTGAAGGAACGGTACGCGTAATAGTTGAGCATCTATAGCATATTGTTAAGCTATCTCTCCGAACTGTTGGATGATACTTAGGGTAAGCATACCTCCCAAGAGCAAGCAGGTACCACAATACCATCAGAAGGATGTTTCTCGATAAAATAGCGCACCAAAGGGTCGTTTTCGCTGCTGGGGGCACCAAGGCAAGGGGCCAAAATCTCGATATGAGAAATTGGGGGTACATGTTTGGCGGCCATGTTTGTTGCGCCCGAGTGTAGAGTTCGTTGAGCAGAACGTTCGAACTCACGGTCTGATTTGTTTTGGCACTGCGCGCTTCCGTGCGAGTCAGTTGAGATCCTCCGTGCCGAGAAGCAGAGAAAATATCTAGACAGCACGCCTGAAAATGAGTGGTTGTGGAAATTGGCGAATAGTGTGTCGAGGCCGTGATGAACACACCGGTGCGTTTACTGGCGCAGCTGCCAAGCGTAGAAGGTTGTGTGCAAGCTTCTCGGTCTAGCTGCGCAGCTTTACCGAACCGAGTCTTGCCAGACCTAGGCGTTGTGCAAGTGGATACTGAAGGAATGACGATGCTCGCGGCGTTGGATTGTGAGCCTCCAGTAGCTGATCTGACAGGCCTGAATGGATGGCGACAGTGCGGTGGTGGTGGCAGAAGGGTCAAAGTGGATGGAAGGATGATTTGGGACGAACTGCTTCCCAGCAAAGTCACCCAATGATGAGGCGCGGTATGCCAAGAGACAAGACAAGCCATGGATACCAATCAACGATGAACGCCAAGGACGACATGCATGGCCAGGGGCGCGCGCCGTGAACTGGTCTGGCTATGGCGGCCCATTCAGCCTTGGCGCGCCCCTCGCGTTCGTCGCGTCCTGAGCATCCGCAGCTGCCAGCAACCTCTACGCAATTCCATCAGCCAAATTGCAACTCCAGACAGGATATGGCCCATTACGCCGTGATCCTACAGGCATAGCCTACGCGCAGGTATAGGTGTTTTCGCCTCGTTTCAGACGGTCTAGTCCAACCCGCTTCTCCCTTTTCTCCCAAACACGCGACGATGTGTCGGCAATTGTGCCAAAACGCTGCGTCTGTGCCATCCTGCCGCTTACATGCCCGATTTCCCTTTCCCCCGTCGATGCGGATTTTAATGGCTGTGCTGGCAAACTAACGCTCACTGTCGAGGGATGATTGGGCTTAGGTACTCTGGGTCTATCGTTTTGCAACCTTCGATTTCGACTCTATATGATGCCGCGTATCTCACCTGCAACTCGTTCTCTATTACCTCATAGAAATATGCCAATTTGATTGTCAGCGATGTGGCTCACTGCGTCTGAACAAATCATTCCATATCTCGTATCTTGATGCTAGCCACTGACGCGCGCGGCGCAGACCAGATGTGCAGTCCAGAAGAAATGACTTAAATGAGGTCAAAACATCCACGGAAAGACACTCACCAAATCCAGAGGAAAGACGGTCGCGTAAAGTCGGCGTACAAAAGCGAATGGCCACGGCTGGTGCCAGCCCTCGCGTGACGAGGAATTTCCTCTGATGAATTTCCTGGCATCCGTGGCGACATGGGGGAGCGAGGCCTAGAGCACTGGCTTACCCCGAAGTTCGCCCTATCACCTGATCTCCAGATTCTCTGTAGTGTGGACCTGGTCGAAAGTCGAAAATTGGGACGTTTCGTATATTTCTGAAGAATGGAGCAGAAGCCAGGGACTAGCGGACTGGGTAACCGGTCGATGCACTAAAGCAGCGATGGATGACGGAAGTGCGGGCGGTTAAGGTTGTTATTCACTTCTTGAATTCTACTGTGCAAATGTTCAGCTGGCTTAGGGCTGGTAAGGTAGTACAGACGCCGCATGATAAGTAAACGGAGTCGGGTTGAGAGATGAGGCAAGACAACACCGAATGAAAGGCTCGACAATTTATATGTGATGGCTCTTACGCCTCTATAGAGGGCGTCGTAGCCTAGGTAGATTAGTCCAATCCATACAATTCTCCTATATTTTAGGCTATCTATCCTCACCTGTCCACCTTTGCTATGCCTCATTACCTCCTATACACCCAAACGTTGATATCAACTTGCTTGACAAACCAGTAATTAATTTCCTTCCATTCTGCTTTTGGATCGACAAGCTCGATGCGGAAAGAGCGAAGGAACTGTGGAAGAAACTTCCACATTTCCACAGCAGCAACCTACCCCACATCCGGAAGTTAGCACCTATACATAGAGAAAGAGTTTCGTATAACGCACATTCTTTCCAATGCACTGACGTGTACCCTGTCCGAATTGGAACATGTGTCTGTCCATTTCCTTCGCCTCGGAGCGGAACCAGCGATCAGGGTTGAAGTCGTCCGCATCCTCGCCAAAGATCGATTTTACAAAGTGGAATGTAGCTGGATTCACGCCAACGCGGTACTGCGACTGTCAGCATCATCTTTTCTGGAATTTACGACGAGGCAGCTTACTCCAGCCGGGATATAATGACCGCAGAGCTCGCGACCACCCTCGGGGACGTGACGCGGGAACGTGAGAGCAATTGGTGGGAACACACGCATGGCCTCCTTGCAGACTGCAGACAAATAAGGCATCCTCGAAGCCTCGGCGTACGTGACGATTGGGCTGAGCTTGCCCTCGGCTTCATGTCGATCGATCTCACCCTGCAGCTTCGTGTAGGTGTCGGGATTCTTGCAAAGGTTGTACAGCGCAGAGCGGATAGCAATGGCAGTAGTATCGCTGCCAGCAAAGATGGCCGTGTACGACTCAGTGTACACATCCGTGATATCGAAGTCTGGAGACTTTTCCCGGCTTACTTCCAACAGCTTTTCGAGCATATCCGGCCGGCCTTTGCCCGATTCGACACGCTCGTCTACCAGCTTCTTCGACACTGCGGTCAAAGAATTGAACACTGATACGCCGTGCCTGAATGTCGCTGAAAACGGTAACATAAGGATCTGCAGCGGCCACAGGACCTTTGGAAGCACTGCCATACGGATAGCGTGCGGTAGGATGATGTCCACAGCGGCGATGTAGCCTCCGATATCTTTACTTTCGCGTAGGAATCCAAACGCACGGCCGAAGAACAACTCGCCGATAACGTCAAACGTATACCTGTGAGCCCGTCAGCCCTCTGCGTTTGAGTTATCTAGGGAGTAGCCCACCAATGCACCCACTCAGAGATGTCAAATGCATCACCTCTGTCGGCGAGCTCTCCCATGCGCTGCATGAACAGCTCGATGACAGGATCCACGTATTTTTCGTTTTCCAGAACCGTCTTAAAGGCGAATATGTGCTGGATCATGCGGCGACGGAACGTGTGCCTCTTCTCGTCCAGCTGCGTGAAGCTGTCGGCGTGCGGAGAGAGATTTGGTGCCTGGGTGAGGTAGAAATCCGTCTTGGTGAAGCCACCGTTGACAGCGTAGATTTCCTTCCAGGCTTGAGGATCGCACACGGAGCACTCGTTGGGAGCAATTCTCACGATAGGCCCTTTTCCGAATCGTTAGCGAAGGCGAAAGCAGGCGCCAAATAGAAAGTCCCGACCATATCGATCATGCAATTTTTTTGTGTAGCGGTGCATGTCCTCCGCATTGATCTTCCGCAAATACCATAGCCGCGAGATAGAAGCCCAGAAAGGGCCCGGAATCTGGGAGAGGGGGGAGAGGAATCTTTGATAGACGATCCAGCCGAGGCAAAAGGCAGCGAGCGAAACGGAGCAGAGAGTGGGATAGGAAAAAGAAAAGGTCATTCTGGCTTCACTGGGCATACAAGCCGGAGATAGGCAATGCGGTGAGTGGAACAATGCATTTGGAGCAGCGGCGCTGTCTATGGTTATGTATAACTGTGGGAAAGGTCGATCATTTCCGGATGTATGAAACCAAAGATTACAGCGCCGGATCCGACCGCTGGCGTGACGACGATGGGTTCTTACAGCAAGTGTGACAAGGGTCTTTGGCCGTATTTCGGTGATGTGATAGGCCACGTAGAAACAAGTACGCTGGCGAACATGTGTAGAAGCCATTCGTAAAACTATTAACGCGTGTGCGGGGTCATCCCTACCACGGGCCGGCAGTTCCGACAGCAGTTATCCGCGCCGCACCCACTTTTCCTCAGCTTGGATTGACGTCCGGACGACTCTGTTTTACTATCTACAAACTCTCCGAGTTTGCCTTGGCATTCATCGCCGCTCAAGTGAGGAACCGCAATTGCCTCGTCACAAGCGAGATTGATGAGCACAGTTGATGAGGATCTTACATGTACTGGGCAGGCGGAAAGGATCCAGGGTCCTCGGCCAGTGCGGCACAGCGCTGTGCCACACAACTCAGAAATTATTTTCCTCGCCAATTCAAGTCCTCTGACTCCGTGTTCTTCTATTGGTCCGCATGTGGCGGTGTAAGCACCTTCGCCGCAATTCTTCAGACCAAGAGCGCCCATCTGCGGCACAGCACCCCTTTCTACCGTGTTCCCAGACCTAATGGGAGACGTGCCTCTGACTTGGAATGACGAGGCACCTCTAGGGGTTCTCTCAGAGGCATAGTGTGCTCGTGGTTGAGAGCAGATGCTGAGATCATATGAAACCTGGCCTGCTACTGCTTTCTGCGAGACCCACTGTTGGACCGACTTACTCGTGGTACTGGACTTGGTACCAAGGCTATCGCTTGGTCTGAGTTGATGCCGCGCTCTTAAATAGGCTCTCGTCCCTGTGGCGCTGAACAAGCTTAGTAGCAGTACCTAGTAACTCGACAGAATGGCATCCGAAAACCATTCATACTTTGCCATATGGTGCTATGTGGCATACGCCTTTGGTACGTTCGTTGTTCTTCTGCGGTGAGTGCAGCACAACTCTCCCGGAATCCCACATCTTGACAGCATTCAGGCTCTACACGAGGCTCTTTGTCGTCACCAGCCTAGGTGTCGACGACTACTTTATTATCGCTGCAACGATATGTTCAACTGGAATCACTGCCTGCATTCCGTTCATGTTCAGTCTTGGAATTGGCAAGCACATCGCTGATCTGACTACATACGAGGTCAATCATGGCAGAAAAGTAAGCGAATGCCTTCTTTGTGATTTCCTTCAGCCACTAACGACTGCGAAGTGGGCGTGGTGTACTCAGATCATCTATTACTTAGCACTGGGGTAAGTGAGGCCAAGAAAGCGGCTTCTCGCGACTGACCTTTCGACAGCCTCATCAAGACCAGCATCGTCTGTTTGTATCTGCGCATTGCCTCCCATCCGGCACATATCAAGTTTCTACATATCCTAGGAGCCCTCATCTTCCTCCATGGGGTTGCATCTACTTTTGTAGGCTACACGTCCATCCTCTATCTTTTTTTTTTTTTTTTTCACAAACTAATAGTCACCCAGGCCACATTGGGCATGTGCATGCCCATGTCAATTGTGTGGAGCAGCACGTTCCCAGTGGGCTGCATTGACCTCCTCTCCTTCAACTACTTCAACGCCGCATTTCATATACTGACCGACATGGTCCTCGCACTTTTGCCAATTCCAGTGTTGAATAACCTGCAGATCGAGCAGGCGCAAAGAAGTGAGTGAGCTCTCTCCGTTTGTCTTAATATACTGACCGATATCTCATAAACTCAGGAGGCCTTGTTGTTATCTTCGGCGTGATCATCCTTGCTGTTGCCGGTACCATTGCTCGGCAAGTCACAAATGCCATTGCGCTTAATGCAGGCGCCGAATTCAGCTACGAATGGGCAGCTGCCGAGCTGTGCACATGCATTGAGGTCAACATGGGGCTGATCTGTGTCTCCGTACCAGCGTTGCAGCCGCTGTTCAAGAGCACGTTCAGGAGCTGGTCCAGCCTGAAGCGGTCACGAGATGACTCCGGAAGTGGCGTACCATATTTCAGAGGCACGGGTAACCTCCGCCGACTGAGTAGTGGCATGGGTGACGAAGTTGAAGGGTCGCCAAAGATACGTGGGACAAGAGTGACGCACACACCGGCTAAGTGGTGCAGTGAGAGCGAAGAGAACATCTTCCTGGAAGGAATTCATACGCAATCAAGCACACAGCAGGGACGAGGACATATGTGTGACAACTAATATCATCGCACTGTCGCAGCGGGCACAAGCCTGAGAGGGAAGTGTGCGTACAAGGAGCGGTTTTGGCATTATTATGCTCTCTGGTACTTCTACCAAGAGCTTCAAATACGTCGAGCGAGCCGAAGGGACGTCAAGAGCAAGTAGTACTCCATGGTTGTCGAACAGCTGGTATACGGTAGAGGTGATTTTCGTCTACGCATCCAAACGTATGTGGGCTAGTCAGGGTAGAATTGGTCTACTTAGCCTACGATATCTTTTGTGGAGGTATAAGAGCCAACCGTGTATCTCCAGGCAGGATCGCTGCTTCGGTTTCGATTACAGGTGAATCCACCGTCCTGAACGCTCCAACCTCGTGCTTCCCGCAATTCTCCCCGCGTGGCCTTAAACCGGACTTTCTGATCGAAGACGGCATCCAGAATCTCTGCTTTTGCCTTTCAGTGAACTAGCCTCTCTTCCTAAACGGCTATCGGCTGATCAGCTCACCTCTGATCGTTCCGCATGAAGTGAATGAGCGTCATCTTCTGTGCATCGACCGTCGCGCCGCTTGTCGCTTCCCACTCTTCGGCTTGAGCCACCATTGTTCTTTGATGCCTCGCAACCTTCTCGCTTGCGGGAGGGCCGGAAACCAAAGCGCTGCAGTCGTCAATGAACACGGCAGCTCCTTTGTTCTTATTAACCATGGATGGCGCCAATTCGGCGTTGAATAATAGGAACAGTATCGGTGAGAGAGGTCATCCCTGCGGAAGCCCTGCTTGTGGTGTCCATGGCGCTTGAGGTTTTACCGTCTACCACTACCGAAGTACTCCTGTTGGAGTAAAAAACCTTCACCAATTTGAGTAGCATTTACGGCACCCTTCTTTGTCGGAGCCGCTGGAGGAGCACGTCTCGCGCAACGCCGTTGTAGGCTCCTTTGACGTCAAATGGCAGGAGCAAGATACATTTGCCCTCGCGCGACACCTCGTAGATTCGTTGCCGGAGGACTGTTAGCGCCTGCACCATGGACCGATTCTCTCTACCGCTAAAGTAGTTCGTAACGTTATATGTTCGCCCTTCGAAACATAGCAGGGGATAGTCTACCATAGTCACGTGATTAAAAATCCCAGCTCCTGCGGTGCAGGAGGAAGCTAAGCCCGGCACTTGAGTATATTACCGTGGTCCCTGCATTGCTAAGGGCAATATTGCGCTCACCTACCATCGCTTACCATCTCTTGTATTCTCTTCCGTTATCAGCTTTCCCTCAATATGCTTCGGGATAGCGGAGAGGATCTGCCGGTTTGGGACAGCTCTCACCTGGACCTGCACTTCTGCTTGTCTTCATTCACCTTGCTGTCTCTATTGCCCGCTGTCAGCCCTCGCCTATCTCACCGACCTCAAACTCTCCCTCCTCACCCTTCCCGCTTGGCCTCCTTGCCTTCAAGTTATATTGCCATTTCCCACACGCTCACACCTATAATTTCGCCCTCTCAAGCTCTACCGAAGACCTCGTCTTCTTCAAAGATGCCATGGATGACAGTATCTCCATTGTGAGTTCTCGTCAAAATTTCACGGTGGGGTTATCGATCTCGTCAGGAACTGGCATTCGAGCTCAGACGGGAATTCTGCAAGAGAAGCGTCAGAACTGCCAGCCTTAGTAGATACAGCGTAATACAATCTAACCAGCCATCGAGAATGCCGCAAGTGAATGAAGTATTTCGCTTACACAAAAGCATCCGCAACAGTCAATCTTAATGCAGGGGTATCAAACAACATGAAAGACGAACACTAAAACAAGACCTTTTCCACCACAATTCTCTGCTCCAGTGAAGTGGGAACTCACGATCCTCTCAACACGTTCGGGTCTTTTCGTGCTTCTCGAAGTATTTCCGTCATACGTGAATACAGCTTCGGCTCTTTCTGTTTCCATTTTCCGCCGTTCGGGAAGACCGCCTTCCGCAACTGTTCGATCCAAGGTACGAATGGTCGATAATACTCAGTGAAGTGATCCCCTATCGTTTTGCAAAATATGCTGTCATCTGCAACAACGCCCAATTTCATACCCGCAAGCTCTTCTGTGTTCATGTAGTTCCACTTGTCAAACCGCTCCACCACTCTCCCCTTACCCGGCCCTTCGTAGTGGATACAAATCCAGAAGAGAACCCAGAAGAATGACTCGAGATCGTGCATAAACGAGTGTTTCTCCCCTAGCAGCACTCCGATTGCCATGAACGCCAGCGTGCCGGTCTTGCCCTGGGCTCCCGAAGCAGCCTCCCTCTCCTCATCGATCGCGAGATCGAGATCAATCAAAAACGCTTTCCAGGATGGGTTGCTACTTTCCTCGTTGACCATGAGGTTGTTCGCTGAGATATCGCGCTGGAGCATGCCAGCCTCGTGCAGGGACCGGTGCCCCTCGATGCATCCCCCCATCGCAGTGAGCAGGGCGGCTCGAGAACTCGCCTTGTAGATAGGCTTTCCATAGTCACGGACGATCACACGACGATGTACACGGTTCTTCGGGAGCTTGCCTCTTACTATTTGCTGTGAATCGGTGCAGATCCGTTTCTTGACCCGCTCTGATGCGCCGATGTCGCTGGATGGCCTCTTTTGCCCCGCTGAGCTGGTGCTGCGGGTGCTTCGCACGGTCCCGGACGTGCTCGGAGGTGGCATGGAGTCGCTCGGCCGGTAATTGCTCGCCCCCGCAACGTCCAGCCCTTTGCGGATGCTGCTGTAGACATCGTCCTCCACGCCGGCCACGTGGACTGTCTCGTGGTGATAGTGCCTCGCCACATTGATGACCTTTTTCTTCGTTGCCTTCTCTAACAACACACCCTCTTCGTCGCGCTCGGGATACTGCCACGAATCTTTGATTACATACGGCCTCCGTGACTTGTCCCCTTGGCGATACGCCTTCCAGCAGACCGTCCCCCGGCTGGCAACGCCCGAGGGCCGCTTGATGACTTCGTCTAGAACCAGGCGCTCCGTCTTGTTGTTGCGCTTGATTTCGATCCACCGCTCGCCGTTTGCTTCCTGGATGGTCGGATCAAATCCGAGCTGCTCTTTGTCCATCATGAGGTACCCGATGATCACCGAGACAAATCGCAGGCCGTCGTTGTTGATGTCAAATTGCTCCGACGCGACACCCCCGAGTCGGTCGAATTCCCACAGCCGCATGATGGACCCACACAGCGTGAAGCCAAAGACGAAGCGCCGGGTGTCCTGGGCAGCGAAGACCTCTCTCGCGTATCTGGCGAGGTCGCGCCAGGTTCCCGAGCTCCTGTCCAGATTCTTGTTGCTCTTCAGCTCTCCCACGACGAGAATCTGGGACCAGCAAGGCCGTCCGCACGCTGCGGTATCCGCGAAACTGAGATCCATCTTTCTTTCTGCTACGGATCCTTCCAAAGGCAAGTCCGGCCGCGCCAGTGTTCCGCGTTGGATGTTGCGGGCTGAACAGTGTTTTTCCGCGAGTGTTTTCAGCTGGTCTACCAGCCCTGTAAACCACCCCACCACGTTGTTCTGCGTCGGGCTCTCCGGCCAACCACTCCAGCCACGGTCTGTCGTGTACAGCGCATTTTTTCCCTTCCTACATTTTTGAAAGACCGTATCAGCCGTCTGCTGGAGGCTTGCAACTTTCCCGAAGAGCGTCTCGAAGAAGTTCGGCACCCCGACGAATAAGGCACCATCCAGCTCAGCCTTGAGCACATCGTCAAAGTATTTCCTGTGTTCCGAGGAGTCGATAATGCTGCTTGTGGCGCGCGTGTTCGGGGTCTGCTTGATTGAATGGGTGGCGGATGCGGCGGATTTG
The DNA here is from genome assembly GCF_012971845.1 of Lasiodiplodia theobromae. Taxonomy (NCBI): domain Eukaryota; kingdom Fungi; phylum Ascomycota; class Dothideomycetes; order Botryosphaeriales; family Botryosphaeriaceae; genus Lasiodiplodia; species Lasiodiplodia theobromae. The sequence continues at coordinate 13,288 of NW_023336580.1, read as the reverse complement.
GGAGGCGTCACCGGCTGCGCGGTTAGAAGGGGAGATGTCGGAGTGATGATCGAAGCTTGGGGTTGCGTCTGGCGGACGAGGTCGTACACAGTCGTCCATATTGTCGGATCGTCCTCCCCAGCTACAACGTCTCTCACAAGCTGAGCGGTGTGCTTGATATCCGTTTCGTTTGACAACAGCCGTGCGTACAGGTGGTATAAAGCGCTACCCAAGAGGCTTCCATCGACGGAAGTGAGTTGGGCAGCAGCAGGAAGTAGCTGGAGAGCACCTATGAGTTTCAGGACAAGGCTCTTCCTTGCTGCGTTCATCAGCGTACGTTATTCATTGGAAGGTTGTTACTCACCCGGCTGCATGACCAACTGCTGGAAATGGTCTAATCCACCTCGGGTACTTGTGCGAGGATGAGTTGATTCGAATGCACTTCGGAATGAGTCGAGCGCATCATCGATTGGGTAGCCTTCGATAGTGGCAAGCTGGCTCTCTGAAAGTTGTGCCATCGCAGCGAACCTCGGCTGCTTGACCGAGCGATGCCGCAGGGCACCGAATGAGTTGAAAGAGGTCTTGAGGGTGTGACTGAAATGTGTCCTGTCGTCAGAAGAGCGAGTCGTAGCGTGTCGGTAGAGAGGCGCCTGTTGTGGAGATGCAGAGGGGCGCGTCATCGCGTTTCACCTGGGGATCTCTCGGGATAACATCGGCTCAACGAGTTGGCGATGCGGCAACTGCGTGACAAATTTGAGCCAACGTAGATTCGCCGGCATCTAGCTAAATAGCCTAGAGCATGCCCTGTGGTGTGCTACGCTACTTAGTGCCTTCTCATTCTAATTACGGACGGCTTCTAACAGCCCAGTTGACATTCTCGCTTACAGGTTCTGGCTCCCCATGTTCGTGCTGTTGTTACGTGAACGGATCAGTGCCAAGAAACTCGGATGCCTGCCGGAAGTATTCGGATGGTGAATCTCTATTGCATGGTGGTCCCTGCTGTGCATCACTTGACTGAGAACTGAGAATGTTGTAAAATTGGTTGGAAAGGAAGTATGCAGCATTTTACTAAATAATAGTGGGAATACACTGTAGTTTTCTGGGACAGGCGGAAATCTCCAGCCTCAAAGCACCGCTCGGTCATTTCCGACGTCTGCTTTCTTCGTTTTCATATACCCAGGAAATTGTCCAAAGGGAGAGCAACAATAAACCATCATTTCATTATCCCTGACAAGCTGCTGGCCGGGCAAGCAATAGTAATCAGATCGGGTATTACGAAAGAAAATAAAAAGTGATCTACAGCGGCAACGATGAAGGCACCCCGACAACAACCGGTCCGTCAGCCGGCTACGCGCCAAACACCTCCAGCTCCTTCTCCATCTCCTCCTCATCCAACTGCCGTCTCCTCGCGCGCTCCTTCCACAAGTTTCTCATATCATCCCTCAAGCAAATACCCCTCCCCTTCAACTCACCCACCCGCTCCGTCCTCGCCCTCTCCACCCCGTCCTGGAACTCCACGCCTGAGCGCAACGCACGACATCGACTCTCAGCGCTCAGTAGCCGCCCAGCGAGGCCCTCTATTTTTGCCTTCGTTGCCGTCACGTCATCCTTCACGCCATTCGACTTGCCGGACAGCCACTGTAGCGTCATGCACTCCTGCGCTTGACACCGGACGTGTTCGTCATAGAGTGACGCTATTTCTTGCTGCTTGTCTAGCAAGCGCTGCAGAGGCTCTAGAGCCACGTCAAGTTCTTGTTTCGCGGCATTGGCTGCGTCTTGGGCAGACCGGAGGACCTGGCGCACGGCGGTGAAATCAGACCCGCGCTGGAGTTTTTGGAGCTCCTTTTTCACTGCATTGACTGCTGTCTTCAGCTTCCCTTCGTACGCTTGAATGTCCTCCTCAGAACAGGCCTGGTTGCACGCCTCGTGCGAGCCAACAATACAGCTCTCTGAGGATGGCGTCGTCTGCGAGATATCGATGGCGTCTGGGTGCGATACGTCGTCGTCGGCTAGTGGAAGGAGGAGATGTTGCAACAGGCCACGCCAGAAGACGCTGTCGATGTTCTCCGGTTGCGAAAGGCCAGCCACGTGATGGATGGCGGTCACAACCACATGAAGGCCGCAGTCATAGCTATTCTTCTGGACGCCGCACGACCCGCCTGTGTAGGACCAATCCTTTTGGGAAAGGGTCGGTGAGATGAAATCAGCTCATCGAGCAGGTGCGTGACATCTGCTGGAACTGTATTCCCACCGGCAATAGAGTCAAAATATACCGCCTCGCCAGCGTCGAGATCTAGCGAAACGACGACCCAGTGGTTTTGATTGCGATGGAGGGGTAGCACGACGTAGCGATGGTTCTCTTGGAAGCGCAGTGGCTTCTTGCAATGGATCTTGGCCGGATCAGAGAGCTCTATCACCGTGTTGTCCAAAACGCGGACGTTGCTTGGCGACAAGACCACAAGACTCCAGTTTATAGCTGAGGCGGAGAGCCATTGACCAGGTTGGAGGCTTTGAATGGCCCCGAGCACGTCACTGCTCGGAACGGCCGCCGTGGGGTCCTCGGCTGGTGAGACGTTTCGACGACTGCTCGTGGAGGATGTGATATGGCTCGCTGCTGTATCATCTGGTGGAGACGTCAGGTCGATCACACTAGCTTTGTCGGTCTTTGTGGAGGTGAATGGAGCATTCGTAGCGTCGCGTGAGGCACAGCCATCCTGTCCTTCTAGCATAGGCTGTGCAGATGAGATGTGTACGTCTTTCGAGCGGCTTGTGGAGGCAAGATTCGCTCCACCAGTAGCAGAGGGCGGAGGGGATTGGCCAACGAGACTACTGTTCTCATCGCCGGTGCCCAACCCGGGGAATGCAAACGTGCTCTCGTCAGCATCTAGTAGCGGCAGTGACTCCGCCATCACGGAGGAAGGTGACCTTTCAAAACGCGAGTGGTCATCCGCGGTGCGAGCGACCTCGATGCTCGGGCTCCGCAAAAGGCGTGTGCGCTGGGGTTGTCTCTTGCTCTAAAAAGCAGTCAGTTTCTTGTGCGCACTGATATCCAGCTTCGATGGTAGACTCGCCTGTCTTCTCTTTTTGTGATAAACAAATGGGCTGCTGTCTGTGTTGCAGGCGCGTTTGAGATGGACGATTGGTGGATCTGGAAGTGAGGGCAGCGGCGTAGCCGAACGCAGGTGGGTAGGAGACTCTGTGTGAGCTTGCTTCCCTTGGCCGGCGGCTCGTACTAGTACCTTTTGTTCTTTGCCTTGGGCATGCAGGCGCTCGATGGTCTTCGTAAGGTGTTGTGCGGTCCATTGGTGTTTCCTCGGAATGCGGCTTCTACGATTGGTCCGACACTGGTCCATGCGGTGTCGCGTCTCTGTTACGGCTTCGAGTGCCTGCTCCAGCGTGTATTCGCCATACTCTGCCCACGCCACTATTTGCCTCATGAATGGTCGCGAATTCAGCATATCCGCCGAGAAGACCTGCTTGAACTGCGCTGTTGACAGCCTCCATTTCGACTCGGCAAGCTTCTTTCCCAAGCCTTTGAACTCGCCCCAGCCATCGCTATTCTCGTCATTGCCGCCGTTACCGCCGTCTACTGTCGTGTGTCGTTTCTCAGAAGCTACTTTTTCTATATTCACGCCCTTCCCCTCTTCGTCTTCCGTGGCGGCGTTTTGCCCGCGGCCACGAGCTGCTGATGTACGCGCACGGGTTTTCCTGCCCGAAGCGCTGGCCATAATCGAAAGCGTCGGATGCTTAGGTGCCGATCGAAGCCGAGCCATGCGGAGGCGTGAGTGTGGAGTTGACACATTCACGACGGACGCGTCGCGTTCTGAGGAGCGAGATGGCTTGGCGCGGCGCCCGGAAATTAACGGCCTCCGGCAAGTGCGACCGACGCATGCTATTTTCCGCAGCCGGTAATGTCCGGGATATCATCGCGGCCGAGCCGGGCTTAACCGGCTGCGATGCGCCCTCGTGAAATGACTTTGCGCTTCCAGTGATGATAAGGGCAACGCCCACTATTGTCTGGTTCGCCGTCTTGTCCAAAATGATCACCTCCATCGAATTAGAGGTCCTACAACGGCTGTTCCCATAGCCAGTACTGAAATGTTATCGCACACCTCTTAAAAAACAGGGCGAGCATCAGCAAAGAAGGTGGTGACGATGATTCACACATATTGGGATCCGGGTTCAGTCAAGACCCAGCCCGCTGTATGCAAAGAAATCGTTCCTTTTCTCCTATTGAACGATTTGAAAACTAGATGTAGACCAAAGTGCAAATAGAGGGCTCTAAACAAGATGCGAAAACGAAAGAGGGGAAACGTATTCATAGAGTTATCGTTTATGCACCACTCGTGTCATCCCCTTCGAGACCACCTCTCGAGTGCTGTCAGTCCCTGTAGTGGCGTGACGGCTGGTTGGAGAAGGGATTGATTTGCTTAGAGAAGGATTGAGCTCTCAGTCTTTGGTTGCGATCAGCCTTCCAGTAGCCAGAGCAAATGCTGCTGTCGCTTTGATCGCGCGCATGTCTGCACGCCACTTTTCCGGCGGCCCGTCTACATACTTACCATCGGGCCCTTTCGTGCCCGACCATCCGCCTAGCATGAACGCAAGATCTCCAAAAAATCTGTTTCTCAAGTCTACCTGCATTTTAACCCTGAGATTCATTCAGCGTGGACATTCCAAGAGAAGTGCTTGACTGTTTCCCTCTCTGCTCCGCAGTCGCATGCGGGTGCTTCTGCTCGCTTGATTTTGTGTTTCGGCTCGTTCAGGCTCGCTTTCGACGTCCTCAACTGTGCGATCACTGCTGCTTCTTTATAGTTTAGCTGATCATAGAGCTTCTTGGTGTGAAAGTGCGCCAACGCGCGGTCAAGCTTGCGGATGGACTCGCCAACCTTGGAAGCTTCGAACGTTTTCTTCCAGAGTCTCGTGGTGATTTCTTTGCACCGTGCCATGGCTGAAGACCGTAACATATTTTCTAAGGGCGGTTCTCGGTTGCTCTTCGTACCTTGCAGTGCCAAGCTATGCGCCCTCTCGTTGCCGTTAACACCTTGCTGCGCAGGCACCCACGTGAATTCGACTGCCGGGGCTCTGCGGCGCAGCGGTAGTTCGCTTGATTAGAGCAAAAGGCTTCAAGACCCTCAGGCAAGAAACTGTGGAGCGGAGCAAAAATGCGCCAGGAGTAATGGCAGAACTACAAGAAATAGTGTTCGCGCTAGGATGGCTAGTCCAACGCCCTCGGCAGACGGATGCTCCAATTCCAGGCCGCATAGTGCACACTTTCTGGGTGGTCACGAACAGCAAAAAGGGACCAGCGCGTCTAGAAATATCGCAAGCCAGTTTTTCGGGGCAACACCTAGTCAAGAGAGCACGGGAGCTTATCGTCAGGATTAAAGTCAAAGGAGCGACGTTTAGGTTTATGTGGGTGCCAGCCCACAGCGGAGTCGCAGGGAATGAAGCGGCACACCGAGCGGCCCAGGAAACACTTCTTCCAGGCCTGCGGCCATCGGTCGAGTGGCGCACCAGAAGGCGAGCAAGGGAAGCTGTTGAAGTACAAGTGGGACAGAGTCTGCTCCAGGAGCGAGAGGAGTTAACGGTAAAACTAAGTCCATGGGGGAAATACAGGCGCAAGCTGGACGGGGCGTTCCCGGGGCAACACACACTGCGGCTGTACAACAGGCTCGATTCAGAGCGTGCAGCTATACTCATCCAGTGCAGAACAAACCATAGCTTCCCCCGGTTGTTCCTTGTCCATCTGCAGAAGGAGGAGTCTGGACAGTGCGAGTGTGGACAGGGCACAGAGACAGTGCGACACATTCTTTTGGTATGCCTGATGTGGCAACAAGCACGCACAGAGCTCGTACTTGTAGTAGGGGAAAGATAGGGTGATGTTTCATTCATGCTTGGGAGGTGGAATAGGAGGTAGGATTGGCGGAATTGGCAGCCAGTCGATGGGCTAAAGGAGCGATAGAAGCCGGATTTGCGGGTAGTCAAGGCGGTTATTCAGCTCCTGAAATCAAATGCACGGCTGTCCAGCCGGGATAGAACTGGTGGGGCGATACAGCCGCCGCACGATCACTAAACGGAAGCGGGCTGAGGAGTGAGGCAAGGCAAAAGAGGGCGAATGATGCGCTAAAGTACGGATGGCTCTTATGTCTCCACAGAAGAAACCGTAACTTGAATAGGCCAATCTAATCCAATCCACATATCTTAGGAGTTGAAGACGAAAATTAAGAGGAAAGGCTGAGGGTACTCCGAGACGCGTGCAGGCTGTTCGAGTGGACAGACTGGCAGAGGCACGCGGAAGACAGCTTTTCCAGGCGTTGAGTAGGCTAGAGGGCGACTAGGGGGCGGATAAGGAGCAGATTGATTCGTTGCTTTAGCTGTCGAGCTCGTTCATCTTCGAGAAGGTCGGCGATCAGCCGTTTAGCAACGAGCCGATTCACTTTCTAGCGGTGCTTGGCATTAGCCAAGAAACGGGCCGCTGCGTCGGGCGAAGGGCTACTCGTACATGCTGGCTGGGATCGTGTACTGTGTGTGGGTGCTGGGCATTGAGGAGCTGCTGCCGTCGGCGGAGCGGCAGGAGTAAGGAGACGCTGAGAGGGGGCGCCTCTTGAAGTTGCAGAAGAGCTATCTGGTGGATGGGTGGTACGGTCCGATGAGTACGATGGTAAGCTTCTCTGGATGCGCCTTCTTTGTTTTACCTACCGGACTAGCCGGACGAACCACGGATTGCAGCTGCGCCATTGACTGACCGCCGCGTAACTTAGTAAGTCGGACCATGCCATATGTGTTACGCGAAGTCTATCAAAGCTGCCTACTTCACCTACTACAGCCTCTCTTACCACTACTGACCCTTCTGCGAGAATTGGAAGAGAACCCGGGAATATCTAGAGTCGTAGCTCGATAGCGCTTGCCTTGCGAATCGCGTACCCCTACTAGACAATCAGCTTTGAAGAAGCCCCTTTGAAAGCGTCATTGTCGGCTTTCTTGCAGCGAGTAGATGCAAAGAGGATGGAAGCGCCAGCACGAAAGCAGGAACCGTGTGGAGTTTATTCGAGGACTCAAGTCAATTTGACGACCGTAAATATTATAGCAGATCGGATCTTTGATCTAAAATGTAGCAGTTAGGCAAGCCTTCTATCCAGTAGCCGTCTTCGGATCGATTCCCTTGCGCGCTCGCAAACAAAAGCGTGTTGTTGCAAGAATCGACTGGGATCAAGTACAGGCGGCGTGGAAGATTCATGAAGGACGTAACTATATACTGTGTTCTCGTAATGAGTGTAGCAGATAAGGTCCTCGTCTAGAGTACGCCAGTTCGGTTTCGTTGGTTCAAGGATGAGTCGGCCGCCGGGTTGAGCGTTATCCTCCAGACAGCGGAGCTTGATGCGCTCCAGCTGTAATGTCTGCGACATATCTTTCAGGACCGATTCCCAGAGTCTACCATCGGGTATCAGGGCAACGGAGTTGAGCTCAAGATCACGGAGTGTGGGGCTAAGTGTCTTGAGAAAGAGAAGGAGATCGTCGCCACGCGTGAGAAGCGAGAGCTGCAGCTTTCGCAGAGCAGGAAAGCATTGACCCTGACCCAACGAGCGAAGCAGCGAGCTAGCAGCATCGCCGGGTTGACTTCTCCAGTCAGGATACGACATGTTTGGTGCGTCTTCGAGCCAACCGTCCATGCGAAATATGAGCGAGATGCGTTCAAGGCAGTCGGCACGCCTCAAGAAGTAGAAGAGCTGTCGAGCGGCGGCAGACACATCCTCCTCATGATCAGCACATTTGACATGGAGAAAGAGGGTGGCTAGATGCGTAAAGGCATGCTCCATATTCATGAGCTCCCTCGTTAGGTTTTCCTGATGACGGAGCGCCCCGTACCAGCTCCCAGCACGGTCGACCCAGCGGTCAATGTTCATATCTAGCTCATCACCCATCCAAACTAAGTGATCTTCCTGCTCCCACGCGCTGTGGAGTGGATCCCAAAGACGGCCGAGGTTGACGGCGCCCCAGAAGGCCCCCTCCGCCACGTAGATATCGAGACTACGGAGGCTCTTGTTACGCTGTTCAGCAAGCCCTAGTGCGCGGAGGGCGAGAGAAAGCTGTAAGTTTTCTACCCTCTCAGCCTCTCTATCGGTAGAGTAAAGGATGAGCCGCGTAGTGTGGAAGCGCAGGCGCTGCCAGCGCGCCCCCCAGTTTCCATCGGTCAGGTAGGCCGGGTCGTGCTCGAAACGTCGAAGCTGCGGAAGCCTCAATATTGCTTCGTCAAGGCGGTCCGGGAGCGACAGATCCAGCTCTTCGTTTGTTGCGCGCGCATGCGATGGCTCTCGGACCGGCAAAGCTCCCAGAGGCCGGTAGGAGACGCCGCGTAGAAGCTGCTGTGCATGTTCTCTTAGAGAAATACGGTCACGCTCGTACTGATCGAAAAGGCGGCAACGATCGTCGTTTGAAAGGTGAGACCATTCCTCTGCGGACATGATGTCGTCCTCATCTGAATCCGAGCGGTTCTCGTCGGAACCAGCGTTGCTCAGACGATCCTCGAATTCGGGTGATCGGGAAGGTTCGTGTATCACACAACGTTCCCAAGATTCGAAACCATCAAAGAAATGGTTCAGGCCGTATGTTCGCCTCAAAACCAGAGTGTGTACATGCGGAATCAATGAGTCACTGGCGGCAATAGCCGTCAGATGGTCAATTCCGCCTTCGTCTAGATTGAAAGCTACAGTCTCGAAAAGACGCGGTGTCGCGAGACGGCTGAGCTCAGTATCTACTAGACGCAGTTGTTTCTTGCTAGCTGGGTCGAGGTAAACCATCACCATGTTCCAAAGCTCCGCAGGCAATCGTGGAGCCATGACGCATATAGGATGGGGTAGAAGCAACACGACTTGGTCCGTAGGAGTCCGCTCAGCGTTGAGAGTCAGCGCCGTCGCGCGTTGTGTGTTGCGCTCAAAGACAACCGAGATGAGCGGTATCACGAAGGTTAGCGACGAAATTTTGCAGAGTTGGCTACGGTGGTAGAACTGATCGCGGGTGAATGTTTCGCCGGTACGCTAAGCTACTCTTAACTATAGGCACTTGAAATACATCTACATTTTGATGAGGCATATCCATGAGCACTTGAAGACCTTCGGTTGCGTTCGTCACACGTGTAAGGAGGGCCCAGACGCCAACGACGCCATCTGGAGAAAATGCGATTGAGAATACCAATGACAGGGCACTGAAAACGTCGAGTTATGTTCTTCTACAAGCAGATTATCGATTTAACAAACTGCTATAATAAACACGTACTTGGCCACCTATACGACAACTCTTTATCTATTCCGTCGCAAGTTGCAGTTAACAGGCTGGAAAGCAGCACCATGCAGGGTGTGTTTGATAGAAATTGGCTGTGGCAAGAAACCCTCAACTACCACCAGACAAGAGCCAACACAACGCAGGGGTCCAGGTGGATATAATACCAAGCATGGACTTCTACAGGTAGTCACAGGCCCATCAAGAACGCTGTTTTCTTTTTTAGTCCCAACGATATACGCTGGTGGTTGTGCTACACCATAACAATCCCCCGGCCGCGCCGTTTCTCGCCTGCGCCCGCCGCAATTGCCAGTCTGGGCCCCAGCCCATCCAGCCCCTCATGCTATGGAAGCTCCGCAGCCCACTTTACCGCCTCCCGTGCCATCGGTTGCCACACCAGACTGACCTGTACCTGGCCGTCGCGTCAGACTCATCCATTCAAGCGCGTCCAAAGCTCCGCCGCGCAATGCTGGGCGACTACTGCCACCACGCTCATCGCATACGCCCGTCTGAAGATAAGACAAGGACGGCGTATGCACTGAGACAGGGTACCATACGAGGGTGCGTCCTCGAACAGACCATAGGATGTGTGCTCCAACAAATCCCGCTCGCGAAGCTGCACGAAACGCACCTAGCTTCCTCCCTCAAACCTGACGACGTGGTTTCCAAGCCGGCCTGTGCAAGACGATGTGAGTGCGTAGTCTTTTCAATCGAGATATAGGTACTGCAGCACTACACATTTCCATGACACAGTGGAACGGTGTTCTTTGGTCACATGACCAGACTACCCAGCTCCTGTCGTGCAGGAGGAGACAGCCCATCGTTTGGAGAAAAGGGATCGCCTCTCTCGCCGATACTATTTCTATTCTTCGTCGTGGACTTGGTGCAGTCTGTCACCAATAAGAACAAAGGAGCCATCGCGTTTATCGACGACTACAGCGCCTGGGTCACTGGATCGTCAGCAAGCGAAAATGTGGCGAAGCTTCAAAGAACGGTCGTAGCTCGGGCCGAAGAGTGGGAGGCGACGAGCGGCACGACGTTCGAAGCAGAGAAGACGGCGCTCATTCACTTCACGCGGAACGAGCAGAGGTGGTCCGATTAGCCGATAGTGATCAAGGAAAAGTAAGTGCACCCAAGGACAGAAGCAAAGGTACTAGGCGTTGTGTTCCACCAAGAACTCCGGTTCAAGGCTCATGCAGGTAAGATTGCGAAGAGGGCGTCCGGGCAGCCCTGGCGTTGAAGAGACTACAAGGCCTCCGACTGAGCAGCGTGCGCAAGCTCTTCGCGGCTACAGTAGCCCCGACGATCACCTATGCCGCCCCAGTGTGGGCGCCAGCTACAACAGCACCGCTAATGAAATCACTAGAGGCAGTGCAGATGATTGCCGGTAGAGTGATCACCGGGGCATTCAGGACGGTAGCGCTGCCTATCCTCGAAGCCGAAGCAGCGATTCTGCCGGTCGGGATCCGCCTCAACCAGCAACTACTTCGCTTCTGGGTCAACTGCGACACTCTACCACAGAGACACGCTTCCTGGAAGCTGAAGCGCGCAATCGACCCGGCCAACAAGAGGTTCGTGTCCCCGCTGCAGCGGATAATGCTGATGGCTAGAGAAATCGACGTCGAGCACCTCGAAACGATCCACCCGTTTGTGACAATGCCCTGGGCCAGCAGACCGGCCGTTCAGATTGAGTCCCTAGAAGCAGCGAAGCGTCGGGCCAGCTCTTTGCCAGAGCCAGAGGTCGCCATCTTCGCACAAGGCTTGCAACGGAGGGGAAAGGCTGGCAGTGGCATCTCGCGCGTGGACGGCAGGGGCACAACAATAGTCGCTCACTCGTTTACGGTCGGCAAGTCCGACTCAGTAGACGCCTTATTCGCAGAGCTGCAGGCAATTCACCAAGCTGTAGAACTAATACGCGGCACGTGGTCAACCGAGATGGTGGCTAGATTTCCTGAAGCGGCCAAGGTAAAACACGTCATCTACAGCGACAACAAGACTGCCCTCCGTCTCCTCCATAAGCCGCGCCAAATGCCGCGCCAGGAAACCGTCAGAAGCGTTTTGCAGTCACTAGACTAGATCAAATGCAACAGGGGCCGTGTCTGCTTGAACCATCGGTGTAGACGGTATCGGCGAACCTTATAGCCCGCGCCTGAGCGATAGCGCCGTCCCGATCGGTGATGATAATATGAGGCCGGATATCGCGCTCCCACGGTGGGAGAGTCCAAGGTATGATGGTCTCAATGGGCGCACTCTTTTCCGGAGCGATGAGGCTCCCGTAGAGATCCCATGCCTTTCTTAGCGGAGAGGGATAACCTCACTCTGTTCGGGAAAATCTCTAATGCAGTCCGCAGCCGGGTTGTTGGGGGGTAGTGTGTGCAGCCTTACTAAGTGTTTCGACACTTTTGCACGCAAGCGAAGATCGATCGGCATCAGGCATGCCTCTCCTTCGGCGACTAGCAGGGCGATAGTGCGGAAAGTGCCTGTGATGGCCTGCGCCCCCAAACGCTGGACTCTCTCCAGGTGCCGCACCAGTTTTCCCACTCCCAGTCTTCCTAGCCCGTACCACGTCGATGCGGCGTAGTCGGTAATAGGGGTAACGGTGGCCTGGTATAGTTGTCTCATTCTCCTTGGGCTGACGCCTCTAAGCCCATTGGTCGCTAGGCACTGGATAGTTCCCTTGCTCATAGCTTTATTGCTACAATGTTATACACCCTGGCCCTTGCTCTAGTAGACTCCCTATCAATGCATTGTACCTCAATAATTGAACTCTTTATCATACAAAAAGAAAGGTACGCAAGTTTTCGTTTACAAAGCATTTCGTATTCAAATGAGATTCAGCAGCAATACCCAGACTTAATCTGTGCAAGAAGGATAAAAAGAAAAAAAAAGACAGGGGTATAAAAATAATTGCCAGCGGAGGAATAAAACTCAGCGTGAGCTCCTTCGAGCCAGAACCCATCTCACACCAATAACAAATTCTTCTCGAGCCAAGGTCTGTATGTATCCTTTGCCCATCCCGCCAATCGCCTCAACGAAGCCGCGAGCTGATAGACGCCAAGAACCGACCTAGTGGTCCCTAGACTCAAATGCCGGAATATCCTGATCTCTGAGTCATCTTCGAGCTCAGCGAGCATTAGCTTCCACTCGTGGCCTTGCACAATTATCAAGGGCAACGTTGGGAGCGCAGAGCCTCCATTGCTGAGCCGCTGCAGCCAGCGAAAGTGTGCAGACACCCACACGGCAAGTTGCGCATTGGCCACGTCTTCCTCGATGGCTGCGCGCTTGGTCTCAATACTAACTGCGATAGGCGAGAATTGTACGTGCTCAGCAGGAGTGTGGTTGATAGAAGAAAGCTCCTCTTGGCGGAGCTTTGCGCGGACAATTTTTGCAAGGTCCTTGTCTGACCTGGTGTCGAGGACAACGGCAAAGTCAACCATCTTTGACTGTGCCGCCAGGCCTGCGGCAGAGCTGGGCAGTAGCGACTGATCCTTGATTTGTGCCGTGGTGACGTTGCGGTACCACACTGCCCTCTCGCTACGACCACGTTCGAGGGCGAGCCGTAGCGCACGTGAGTGAACTTCGTTGTTCCAGTCTGCCTCGCACAGATCATCCTCCTCACACTCGTTGGCAGCATCCATCAGACTGTTCGCTGCAGCCCAGAAGCCCTCGTGCTCGGCGCGTTGTTGCTCGCTGTTATCGCTGTCGTCGAAATTCAGATCGTCGAGCAGGTCGTCGTCCAGAAGAGCAGCAGCGCGACCCTTGACTACACTCGGGATCAGTCCGTTGCCCCGACCCACGCGCCGAATGTCCCTGCACAGCTCCCTCACGTCCGCGGGCGCCTGGCCCGGCTTCTCAAGCGTCACCGCGTGCACGTGTACATTCGACAGCTGGAGGTCGCCTAGGCGGCGCACTGGACTGCGAAGACGCCGGCTACTGGTGCAGCTGGCCCAGCTCGTGGTCGAAGATCGGCTCGGAGAGGGCGAACGCGTGGTGGCGGGGTCCGAGGCAGCGGCCGCTGGAGGCACGCCGGAGG
>NW_023336579.1:0-28541 GCF_012971845.1 Lasiodiplodia theobromae | reverse complement strand
GCACAGGCGCTGGGGAACCAGGGGAAGTACGGTGAGGCGGAGGAGATGCATCGGGAGGTGCTAATACTTTACGAGAAGGTGCTGGGGAAAGAGCACCCCGACACGCTCATCTCTGTCTACAACCTCGCATATCTTTTACATAAACAGAGCCGATACGAAGAAGCAAGCGAGCTATACAAACGAGCATACGGCGGCTTCGAGCAGGCACTCGGTTCTGAGCACCCAACAACTACGGCCTGTCTCAATCACTTCTCAGCCATGCAGCAAGAAGCAACACAAGCTAGGCTCAAGCAAAGCCAGGAACCAGTTCACGACGATAGGACCCCCGTTAGTGACGTCGTCTGTCCTGAACCCCGATCCGGATCAGCGAGCAGCAGGCAGGGAAATAAGAAAAGCTCAATCATCATGCGTCTAAAGGAAAGATTCCGTAGAAAAGCCTCGTAACCGAGATAGCACTTTTTAATATCTATCTGCTTTTTAGTAACGTCTTGTTTTCTCAGCGTCTTTCCTTTATGCTGTATATAACAGATCAAATGATGCGTGTAGCGACGAGAACTAAACACCTTAATATACCCCTGTAACGTACCGGCATTAGCTTGGTAACAATCTAGTAGGGCTGTTGCAACGTGGACCGTGCGCTAGAAGCGAGCAGGTCGTAAACTCGGCTGCTGTTTTCATTCGCAACGGTATGAAAACAGGCTGATCTTGCTTTACCCGTAGTTTTCGTACTTAGTAACGACTGCTCAGCGCATCGCGGCTAGCCGAGACTGGCCAAAGCTGCGCTGACAAGTACCGCCCTGCGTGGCGGACTCTTCTGCTACACCACGTACCCTGTTGCTAATAGCATTCTAGTACGTGGTTTAGCATCGGGGAGTATATGCGCCTCTGTAACTAGCTTATCTGGTGGAAAAAAGCATTGGTGGTGCTATAGTAGAGCAATATCGTTCGCGGCATCAAGACTCATTCTGTAGAAATCAGGCAAGGGAACAGCCACGCCTATGTAATATTAAACTTGAAACACTTCCCAAGCAGACTGAATGGCTGTAGAATATGCCTAGCATGGTTTTATAGGAATTTCTACGTAGATACGCCTATGCAGTTGCTGCAAACTCGAAGTACCTCGGGCTTTTTTCGGCACACAGGGCTTTTCGCCACACCGGGGGGGAGGTTACTCTCTTACTCTTACTCTCTTTCTTACTCTTACTCTTATTCTTATTCTTATTCTTATTCTTTTTCTTATCTTTACTCTTACTCTTATCCTCACCCTTACTTTATTCTTACCCTCACCCTCACCCTCACCCTCACCCTCACCCTCATCCTCACTCTTACTCTCTCTCTTATTCTCTTTATCTTTCTTTCTCTTACTACTACTACTACTACTACTACTACTCTTTTTTTTATTATATTCTTCGCTACTATACTTACTACTATATTTTTTACTATACTTTTTACTTTTATATTTAATATTTTTTTTATTATATACTATTATTACTATTATCTCGTCTACTATTTATTTACTATTACTACTACTTTATCTACTACTCTCTCTATTACTATTATCGCTACTACTACTACTACTACCGCTACTACTACTTCTTTAACGTTCTATACGTTTTCTACGTCTACTACGTCTTCTTCTTCTAATACTTCTATTACTATATCTCTTACTACTACTACTACTACTACTACTACTACTACTACTACTACTACTACTACTACTTTCTCTATTTATCTTATCCTATTACTATATACCCTAATTCTACTACTTTTATTACCCTTACCCTTACTCTTATTCTTATCTTTACTCTTATCTAATACTTCGTCTACTTTTCCGTCTACTACTACTACTATAACTCCGTCTACTACGTCTTCTACGGCTTCTACGTCTTCTATATCTCCCGCGTCTACTACGTCTACTACCTTTACTATCTCTACTATCTCTTCTACTATCTCTTTAACTACTACTTCTACTACTACTACTTCTACTACTACTACTACTACTACTACTACTACTACTACTCCGACTACTACTCCGACTACTACTCCGACTACTACTTCGGCTACTACTTTCTATATTGCTACTACTGCTGTAACGGCTACTATAACTACTACTACTACTTCTGCTGCTGTTACTATTGCTGTTGCTATTGCTATAAATGCTGTTTTTACTACTATCTTGTTTCTTACTGCTGCTGCTGCTGCCTCTACTACTGTCTCGATTCTTACTACTCTTACTGCTGCTGTTACTCTTCTTCTCTCTATTCCTCCACCTCTTACTCTAACAACCCTTCTGCCCTCTGTGTCATCCATATAAACTCCCAAACTAAATTGTTGCTCTCGCATCCATCTATTACCCGCGGCCTCTTCAAATACTCCGCCAACTCCTTAAACCGTCCCTTCTGAACACCGCCTACTTTCCGCCTCTCTAACCGCCTAATCCATTCGTCTCCGACCCTTTGTACCGCATATGCAATCCCTACCACTGTTGCCACCAATACGCCTGCGTATTCGCACTGCTGGACCTCTACCCTCTGCTTGAACTTCCTCTCTACTCTTTCATCCCTAACCCATCTGTTGCAAACCTCGCGTGGTACCCTACAACTATAACAACCTGAATGTGCTACCAAACCTAACTGCCTCTCTAACTCTACCTTTATACCCTGCGCTGCTATGCTTGACTCTGCCTGGCACTGCTCTAATGCGTGGTCTGATGGCTGACCCTCTGCCACACAAATTGTACACCTGTCCTTCCATTGACTTAACTGACCCTTAATTGTCCTGATTCCTGTCTCTGTGCTGCTGCTGCTCCTTCTACTACGGCTCCTGCTGTTGCTTCCGCTGTTGCTTCTGCTGCTGCTTCTGCCTTTACTTCTACCTTTGCTTCTGCCTTTGCTTCTGCCTGTGCTCCTTGCTCTTTCTGTTGTCGATGGCTGCTGCTGCTCCTCCTGCTGCTCCTCCTGCTGCCCTCCTTGCTCCCCTCCCTGCTCTGCTGCCGAATCTGCCTCGCAAACATCGCACATCACTTCCCCCTCACCCTCAACACACCTCACCCTAACCCTGTCACCATCCATGTACCCGTCCAACACTGCTCGCCTGCAATGCTGTCCGCTCATGAACTTGTCCATCTCCTTTCCTGCCTGCTCATTGCCCGCGTCATTCTCCGTCACTGCTCTCGTCCACCTTTTACCACTGTCCACAATCACTGCCTCGCTGGTCTGTCCTCCGCGCCCTGCCCTGCCACTCTCCTGCCCGTATTCAACCAAACTGGCTGGCCTCTCCGCGTGAACAACTGCCAAAATGTCTGGCACATCGATGCCCAACCCCAATGCATTTGTTGCCACAATCAACCGGCAATTACCGTATGCCCAATACGCCAAATTCCTCGACTTTTGCTGCTTGTCCGCCTGCTTCCCATGGTATGCGTTGCATCCCAATGCCTGCGCCAACTGCTCCGTTCGTCTGGTGCTGTTGCTGTACACCACAATCCTACCGCTTCTCTCACCCTCACCCTGACCCTCACCCTCGCCCTCGCCCTCACCCTCGCCCTCACCCTCGCCCTCACCCTCGCCCTCACCCTCGTCCTGACCCTCACCCTCGCCCTCACCCTCGCCCTCACCCTCGCCCTGACCCTCACCCTCGCCCTCGCCTGCTTCTCGAATCCCGAATCGACCCTGCAACCGCCGTACCTCCTGGACGACTGCCGCAATCAAATCCGCCTGCTTCTTTATCCCCTCCGCCTGCTGCACCCGGTACCGCACGTTTTTACGCACCGTTGCTGCCCGTAACCTCGTTACCTCCTCTTTCTTCACCCGCATGATCTCGAACAACCGCCCCTCCTCCGCCGGGGGCAACGTTGCCGTCAACATGACCAACTGCGCCTTGGCCTCTACCAACTTGCCCAACTCCTGCAACTTCGGCCTGAAACTGCCTCGTCCGTCCAACACCGTGTGGCACTCGTCGATGACGATCCGGTCCAAACGCTGCCTGCTCTTCAACCGGTCTAAAAACCCGCTGAACGCCTTGCTGACCGCCGACTCTGGCGTGACGAACACGATGGACGCCTCGCTCGGCCGCTGCCTGTCCCACTCGACTGCCGAAATGCCTGCCTTGCGGCATCTGTCCACCATGTTCTCCCGCAACGAATTCAACGGTACCACCACCACCGTCGTCCCCGTCTCGCCCACGCTGGCCGTGCACAACGCCGGGATCATAAATGCCATGCTCTTGCCTGCGCCTGTCCCCATCACCACCAACAACGGGCTGCGGCCTTCTACTACCGCCTCTACCGCCTGCTCCTGCACCCCTCTGAACTCGGCGTCCTTCTGGCCTGTCAACTGCCGCAACATCTGCCGCCTGTCCACCGTCTTTACCTTCTTCCAACGCCTGAAATTTGCGTCCATGTCCTCCGCGATTGCCGCCGCTGACCGCTTCTTACCGCCTTGCCGTAATTGCTGTAACGTGGACGCGTGCTGCTGGAACTGGTGGAACCGGACGCTGGCTGCCCTGTACCTCTCCATCGTCGTCTTCAACTCCTGGGCCGCCTCGATCATCAACCGGCCGTACACTGCGCCTGCCATGCGCGTGCTGTGTCCGAACTGCATGTCCCACGTGTGGCTTTGACCCTCTGCGTCGCCGTCGCCTCCTCCGCCCTCCGTATCCTCCCCTGCTTCATCCGCGTCGAAAAAACAATCCCCCTTGATGAACTTGTTTCCGATCGCCTGGACGCACTGCCGGTACGTGGCCACGTTGATCTCTACCCCCATCCGCATCTTGCTCTCCCGCTTCAACGCGTTGCGGAACCGGCTGGCCGTCCACTTGGCTGCTGCCGGTCCCTCCGTGCTCCAAACGAATCCGTGCTCTTCCGGTGGCCTGTCCCTCCCATCCGCCGCGTACGCCAACAACCGCTCGAACGGGACGACCATCCACACGTAATACATCAACAACTCGCCTACTTCCCGTGGCAAATACCGGTGGATGATCTTCAAACTGCCATCTCGGCCGTGCCCCTTGTGGTACCGCGTCACGTACACCATCAACCCGTCCTCGACGAACACGTTGCGCTGCCCGCCGTTGGCCGTGTTGCAATACCGGATGCTCATCAACTCGGGCACCCGCGCCGGCCCGCCGCCTGTGATGTGCATCAACACGGCTAACTGCTCCTTAAACCGGCCGACCGTCCGTCTAAACGCGTCGATGGCTTGCCGGTTCCACCTGGCCGGGTGCTGTGCCGGGTCCTCGTGCGGGTTGGCGATGAACTGCCACCTCCGCTGCTGCCCTCGCTCCTGCCCTGTAACCAACCGCTCGTACAACCACCACTGGCCATCCGCCTCGTCCTCCAACGGCTGCTGATTCCGCGGGTCCTTGATGAAAAACCACCCGGGCTCCGTCACGCTCGGGTTGTCGCGCAACTGGTCCCATCTGATGGCTGGCAACTCTCCCGTCCGCTCCTGGCCGGCCGACACCTGCATCACCTCCTCCACCAACCGCTGCCGGCAATCGCCCGCCAACCCGTGCACCCACGCCCGGAAACCGTCCATGCTGAACTCGACGTCCCGGTACACCAACGTCTCGCCGCCTGGCCCCGTCCACCGCACCGCGCCCGGCGCCGTGGTCGTGTACCTGATCTTCATCCCGTACGTCCTGGCGTCGTACATCCAACTCATCGGCGTCGGCTCGTCCCTAACCATGAACCTGTTGACCATCTCGCGCACCCGCCGCCAAATCCTGCCGTCTCCGCTGTCCCTGGCCGCCTGCCACGCGCTCTGCACCACCATGATGCGCGCCAACTTGATGACTGCCGACAACCTGGGCGTGTACACCAATGGGCTCTGCCACTCTTTCCCCTCCTCACTAATTCCTAACACGGCCAATCCGCTGATCAACGCGTTGGCGTGGCTGTCATCCTCGGTCTGGTGGTCCAACAAACTGATGCAAAACGCCAAACACTTGCGCTCCAACAAACTCAACTCGTTTTCGTCCTCCTCCTCATCACTGCCCTCATCACTGCCCTCATCACTGCCCTCATCACTGCCCTCATCACTGCCCTCATCACTGCCTCCTTCACTGACGATATCCCCCAACCCATCTCTGCTGGTCTCGCCCTCCTCTTCAAACTCGAATTCAACCTCCTCTTCCTCATTCTCATTCTCGACATTCTCATCCACTGGGACTACTGTTTCTGCTGCTTCACCCTCTGCCCATTCCAACCGGGCTTCCTCGATGAAATCCCACAATGCTCTGCCTTGCTCTGCTGTTAACTCATATGGCGGCCTTGTTTCTGGCTGGTGGTTGTGCTGCTGGTGCTGGTGCTGGTGCTGGTGCTGCTACTGCTGCCGCCGCCGCCGCCGCCGCCGCTGCTGCTTCTGCTGCTGCTGCCTGTCGACTGCCGCCATGGCGTGCGTGCGGAAAACGTACCCGATGACCCGCTGCCATGCCTGCTTGTACCGCTGCTTGGTGTCCTCGCCCATGCGCGCCTCGAACGGGTACCCCGGCTTGGTGTTGCTCTCCTTGCGGGCCATCTCGAACCTGACCTCGATGTTGACCGCCGCCTGGACCGTCGCTTGCGCCTTGTCGACCATCCGGCTGAAACTGTTGCATATGATGGCCAAAATCTCCGCCTGGGTCTGCTGCCTCCGCCGCCTGTCCTGCTCGACTCGGCTGCTGCTCTCCGCCCTGCTCCCACCTCTCCGCCTGTCCTCCTCCCCTTGCTCCTGCTGCCTCCGCTGCTGCTCCTCTGCCGGCAACTCCGCGTGTCGGCGCAAATCCTCCATGGCGAACCCGGCTAAATGCTCCGCCCACCCGACCCGGCGCAACCACGGGTTGGCCTCTAACTTCTCCTACGGCTGTACTATCGCCTTGCGCCGCTGCTCCTTCTGCTGCAACCCTACCTCGACTTGCTGGCGGATGCGTTGGCTGGCCGACGTCGGCGCTGCCGTCCCCTGCTCCTGCTGCTGGCCCTCCGCTAACACCTCGAAATACTCCTGCCTGGGGCCGTGGTTGAAAAACCTCTGGCAACGCACGCCTGTCCGCCACGGCCTCGGCGCCTCGCTGGCCCGGCGGCGCTGCGCCAATGACCCTCCTCTACGCTGGCTGTTAACCCATTCATGCTGGATCCGACAATGTGCCTTGATTCTCTCAACCGTTCGCGCAATATACCCGCACTTTATATCTTCTCCCACCTCCCACTCGCACGCAAACCCATCTTCGTATACTGGCAAATGTCGGATCGGCTGCACCGGCTGCCCCGGCTTGATAAACTCGGCTTTTAACTGCCTCTCCGTGCGGATCGCCCCGTCGATCTTACCTACGTTTTCTACAATTCTCTTCCGGCTGGCGCTGTCTATTCCGTGCTTGGGCCCTCTTAAATGCGCGTCTACCTGGGCGGGTAATACGGCAAACCTGCAATCTTTGCAAACGGTAACCCTAAACTCCGGGACGTACCTGAACGGCTCCATCGCTGCGCTGGCTTCGACCGGTTTTAACTGGCTGGCTCGTGGGTGGATGGGCAAAATGGATGAATGGACGGATGACTATCTGCTGTCTATCGTCTGGTGCTGGTGCTGGTGCTGGTGCTGATACTGGTGCTGGAATAACATCTACCACCTAAAACGCCCTTCACCGACTCTCCGTTTCCGCCCGCCCTCCGCCCTCACACTTTCTGGGCTTCCGCCCGCCTCCGCCACGCTCTGATTCGCCAATGGCTGACCCTAACTTACCCGGCGGCGGCCGCGGTGGTGCGGGCTGCTGGGGGGTTGCGACGCCGCTGCTGGCCCGGGCGTAAACCGGCGCCCCATCAAAATCACCACGCCTCGAACTTCGACCGTCGACTTTATCACCACCACGACGGGCCTTCGACCCGTTCGAATCGGATCCGGGGTCGCCGGACGCGCGCTCGAACTTCCGCCGGGTCGCACCCGGGATTTTCGCCCGGGAACCCCAATGATTTCGACCCCCGGAACTGCTAACCCTAATTTCGATTTGTACGGTGCCACCAACGATTTCGACTCGAAATCGTTGCTGCATTGCGGATAGGTAGCGCCCTAACTCTACCTTTAGTGGCTTGCTTAACTGGGCCAACCCTAACTTTGAAATTTAAATATATTTACCTCGTATACTACTTTTTTTTCTAACTATATGGTCTAAAGCTATTTTAAACCTCTCTTTAAATAAAAATTTCTCCATCTTTACTCTTCTACTCTTTTTCCATTATTTTTTGGTTTTCTTTTCTATTTTATATCTATTTATTAGCTATTTTATCTTCATCTCTATTATCTACTCTTTTAGATCCTCTATACTTTATCTCTTTTATTTTATTTTTCTATTCTTCTTATTCTATCCATTTATTTACTATATAAATGTCTAGTTTAATCTGTTATCTTTAAATCTATTCTTTTATTTTTACGTAGACTTTTATTATCTCTGATTTTTTTAATCTTTACTTCTTCTATTTTTCTATTTATTGTAACGGTAGGCTCCTTCCACTAAGCTTCGGAGTCACTTAGCAGGTCGGGTGAACCGTAGGGTTTACCTTGAAGAGACAAGAGAGGGAGGACAATGATTGGACAAGAGAGTATCACGTGATTGTGCGATGCACAGTGAGCCGGTTACCTCTAACCAAAGAGTCTTGATTAGAACTTTGAGTTGACCACGGAGGGTCAAGAGTCTAGCTAACGAGTGTGTCTATATACTGTAGGAAAGCTAGTTACAATCTGGTGTGCCCCCGGGTGAGGGCATCATTTGGTGATGCCGTTGATGGAGGGCATCATTCGGCTGTGCCCTTGGTCGAGGGCACAGGTGGGTCCTGCACGTGACTTAGGCGCTTAGGGCATTCTCCGATTTCCGAACGGTCGTGATGTCGTACTGTATCTCGACCGTTCCCTTCTTATCCACTTTCCGGCTTCCAGTCTTCGCGCACTGCTTCGGGACGATTATACGTCTAGACCTTCGTCTCTTGGCTTGACCCCGTGGTCCTTCGTCCCGTAGGGGATTCCCTGGTCCGTGCTTCCTTCTGGAGTTGTCGCGCCCTCGTGGGCGTTCTTCCCGTACGGGCTTCGGCTGCTGCCTACTGGTGTTCCCGTACGCGCCGTCATCCCGTATTCTCCAGATTCCCGTGCGGGATCTGGGACCGTGCGGCTCTTCCGCCCGCGAGGCTTGTTGGCCCTTGCGGCGAACTTTCCCGTGCGGGCTTTCTGCCCTTGGGGTCATAAAGCCCGTGTTCCCTGGGGTTCGTAACAGTGGTTTAACTTTCTTCTTTTTTTTTTAAAAAAAAACTATTTAATTCTTCTCTATTTTTAATCTCTTATCTTTTTGCTCTTTAATGTTACGCGGGGACTCGGGAAGGGGATTAGAGTAGAAGCGTCGGGGAGGAGCGTAGCGTCGGGGTTTACTACCGCTATCTAAGATGTCACTAAACACTATATATAGAGGATAGCAGCCGTAGTTAGGTAGGAAAGAGTTACTTTCTAATTAATATTTAGTAGTTTAAAAGACTTCTAATTAGAATTATTCTATATTTTAGAGTATCTAAAAGTTAGAGGGTTGCGGCGACGACTATCTATAAAGTTTAGTTCTCTCTAAATTTATACGAGATAGCCGGATGGAAAAAAAAAGAGAATAGAAAAATAAAAAGAAAGAATATCTAGAATTAGCTAAAAGAAAGCAAACTATTTAGTTTGATCAATAACGGGCGGAAAATTACTTTTTTAAAGGATATAATTCTACTTTCCGTTTTAAGACGAAATAAAATATACTACTCTTACTAGAAAACTAGCTTTTCGTAATCGTCGTTAATTTAGACTTAAATAGAGCTCTAAATAGATACTACTTTACTAGCGAACTAGTTTTTAATATCATTAATCTAATATTAACTACGCTATATAGCCGTCTAAGTATATTTTTTTTCTCGAATACTAGTCATTACGGCCGTTATATATTAAATACTATAGTTAGTACTTTAATCGTCATCTAATAAAAAATGCGAGAATTTCTTTAAACTTTTTTAGATACTATATAGTATTTCTTTTCTCTAGTTTCTACTAACTCTTTAGAATCGTTTAGATAGTCTCTACTAAAATCTTATCTATTCTACTTCTCGGTAGAATTTCTACGCCGTACCGAAGACTAAACACTAAATTAGTATTTAGATTATCGTAGTTAAGAACGATAAGTAGAGTAGTTTTAACGATCTCGCTAAATCTACTACGCTTCTTCTAGCTTAAAATTAATTACGCCGCCTTTAGAAACTATATAATACTACTACTAGACTAGAACACTTTTAGTAAACTCGCGAAAAGTATCTATCTACGTCGAGAAAACTCTATCGTCTTTTTTTTTATCTTCTCTTCTTTCTAATTCTTTTATCTTTTTTTTTATTATTTTTTATCTTTTACCACCTGGCTGCCGAGCGGTTTTCGCGAGCTTGCTAAAACTACTTCGTAGCCGCCCCTCTCTCTTCTTAGTCTAACTACCAAGATCAAGAAAATTAGTTTTTATTAGATAACTCGGCCGCACGTCAGTAGATTGCGATAACTTTTAGATAAAAATGTAGCGCTTTATGAGCTCTACGACTTTCGTATACAAAGTTAAGTTTATTAAGCCCGTTCCGGGCGTGAATTTGGGTGGGTGGTGGTGGGTGGTAAAATTTGGGTGACCCGAGTTTGCAGCGACCCGCGTGGCGGACCCAAATTTTTGCGGACATTCGGCACCCAAATGGCTGGTGCATGGTGGCAGGGAACAGGGAACGAGAGCAGGCGGGGGGGAGAGGGCCGACGGACGGACAAGCAAGACCCGGAGAAGGGGGGCGGGAAGACGACAGGCGAGAGGAACCAGAAGACCACGGAAACCGAGGCTCGGCGGCCGGAGGAGGGGAACCAGGACGCAGGAACCGGGCGCTGGGAACCAGGGCGCTGGGGAACCGGGACGCTGGGGAACCAGAGTGCCGGGGGACCAGGACGCTGAGGAACTGCGACACTGGGAAACTGACCGTAGGAACGCCTGAGCACGGCGGCCGTGGAAGACTGGGGAATCCACCTGAAGGCTGGACGCACCGCTCCGGGCCCACACCTCTGGGACAGGAAGAGGAGGCACATCGGAAGGGGACGCTCGAAGACCGAGTAGGGAGGAGGGACCGCGTGAGCCACCTGCCCGAAAGGACGGAGAGGGAAACCGGAAGATGGAGGGGAAGCCCAGAGAATGGGGAGAGGATTCGAGACGAAGTCTGAGGCGAGGACAGACGGGAACGAGGTCGGAGGACCACGCACCGGGGCAGACTGGACGCAGGTCCGAGTGAAGGGACGAGGCGACAGACTGTGGATGCGAGGAAACCACCTCGGGAAGCGCGCTCGCCGGGGCGAAGGGAGTGGAAAGGAAGTGGAAGGCGGCGGGCAACCACGACGGGGATAGGATCTGGTTCCACCCGCACGAGACCCGCAGAAGCCAGACAGCCGAGTACAGCCTGAGGACCGAGACTTTGACTCTTCTCACTCTGCGACCGCGGGCCCTGCCATTTCAATGCTTGTCAAGTACTTGTTCCTGTAGATAGCTCTTACCGTAGCCCCGCTTAGTTGCTTGCTGCTCTGGGCCCCCCGGAGAAGAAAGTGGAAGCAACAAATACGAGAACCCCTAACCCTAACAACTAAAACGCAGGAAAGTAAATAAAAACAGCCAAAAAGAGTTTACCCCGTTTTCCACCTCTTCGACGATGAATAAGCCTCGGACGACGGTAATATTGCATTGTATGTACTCTGATTGACCTTTTTTACTGCTGCTTCTCACACTGCCATCATTCGACTCCTGCGACGCCGATTTCCTGAGTTGGCGGATTGTGAGGCCGTAGGCGTGGCTGAACCATCTCTCTTGTCGATCTCGTCCGCCGGACTGCTGCAAGGGGTATTCTGTCGTTCAGAGTCGGTAGATTGGGAGTTGTTGGCCGCGCTTAATCCCCCTATATTGGCAACCTGGTCCGCTGGGTCGCTGCCAGTAGGAGTGTTTTAATGTCCAGAGTTGGTCGATTGAGGAGGCCTGGGTGTAGTTGATCGGTCCCTATCGTCTTCCTGGCTTGCTGCATTGCCGCCGGTGGTATGCTTCAGCGAGTTGATGGCGCTGTGCAGAAGCTTCAGATGATTCGGCGCCCAGACGTCGTAGATGTTACGGACACCTGCATCAATCTAAGTAAACTGTGTATGTGACTCTAAGACAACGTGACCGTACCCCCAGATCCTCCAGCAACTACTACCTTGACCATCGTTGCAGAGAAAATCTATATTCTAGAAGACTGACCGAACTTAAAAAGTGGAAAGAAAGACGATTGGACTTAGTAATTGCACTGCTAAACGTACCCGGTAATCCTTTAATAGTTGGAATAGAAGTAGCCAAGATGGCTTACAAATCACAAAAGAACTATCGGCTACGCGGATGTCTATAGAGCCGTTTGGTCTACGGTAAAATTCGCCTAAATTTCCGTAAATATACCAGGCGAGCGGGCCGAATACTATATCTAAAAGGCGTGATCGGGTAAGAAAATAAGCCGAAGCCGAAAAACTCGTCGCACTAGAGTGTCTTTATTATTTCGGCTAACTAATTCGACAATTAGTTTGAAGATAAGGAGGAAAGCTATTTCAAACTTAGCGGATACGGCCGTCGACTACATCTTGTTTGATCCAGGTACAGATTTCAACACTAGTACAAGCGATCGAGGGCCAGCACTGGATTATTGACTGAGTTTTCTATTTACGCTGCGATGTTAGTTGTATTATTTTTGTTTTATTTGAAATGCTTGACAGTGCAAACTCAAGAACTTCTTTTGCTTTTTCGTTCTTCTATACAATCCATCACCCCGCCAATGCACCACAGGGATAGTAGCAAGAGATGTACAAAGTGAGGCCTTGCCGCCAAGGCGCGTGAAACCTCCATCATTCTGTCTCATAATGATTGCTTATCAGCTTGAGAGTTGAGTAGTATTTAATCCTGGCTTGATAAGCAGGAGCATGAAATTCACGGCCAGCCATGACCGTCTCCGTCGTCGACTCGGCACACGTCTTTCCGGCGTCGGGCTGTTTTATGGAGCGCACGGCACCGCTGTCGATTCTTGACGCCACAGTCGCCAATTTCACGCCCACCGAGACAGTGCTGGCCTACGATACGCCCGCCCCGACGCCAACTTCCCTACTCGAGGCGCTGCGGCGCGTGCTAGATGGGTATCCGCAGTGGTGCGGCAGTCTGCACTGCCTTCCTTTCGACGCAGCCACGCGCCGCCATGGTCGTTTGGGCCTGACCTGGGGCCGTCCCGACGACCCTGGTGTGGTGTTCGTCGAGGCCCGCCTCGCGCACCCGCTCGCCGACGCCCACGCGCTCGCGCACTTCGTCCGCGACTGAGCCGCCGCAACCCGCAGCAGCCTTCCGCTGCCCGCCCCCGGCCCGCTCTTCGACCCCAGCCTGCTGGATGCCCGCGCCCCCGCCGCGACGCAACCGCCCAACGCGGCTGATCTCTTGCCGTGCAATCGCTTCGACTGGTGGATATCCAACGCCGACAGCCCCTTCCCGCCCGTCTCCCCGCCCGCCGAGCTTCTCCGGGACGGCCCACTACTGCCGCTCGACCCGCCCGGCACGCCCATGCCCTGGGCCGACTGGGACCTCGCCGCGCCCGTCGCCCACCGGGTGCTGCACTTCCCTGGCCCGGAGCTGCTGCGCCTGTGGCAAGCAGCAACAACAGCAGCTACTCACGACGCCGGCGGTGATGACGATGCCCGTATCAGCCACCTTAACGCCCTGCTCGGCCATATCTGGTCCTGCGTCACCCGCGCCCGCAGCCAAGCCGCCAGTGACGAAGCCGTAACGCTCGACTACACGCTGGGCGTGCGCGCGCGCCTCGCCCCGCCGCTGCCAGACCGCTTCGTCGGCTCGCCGCTCGTTATCGCCGCTGCGACGGCGCCTGTGCGGGACGTCGTTTCTTCTTCCTCGGCTAGCAGTCGGCTACTCTGTAAGACGGTTGCGGCTTTTATGCCTAAAGCCGTTGCCGGGCACGTCGCGGAGAAGATACGCGAGTAGAGTCCCCAGCGCTTATAGTAGGCGTTTTTGGGACATAGGTATTTGCTCGTTACGTCGTGGATTCATACGCGGTTATATAAGGTGGAGTTTGGGGTTGGTGGTAGCGGCGGCCCGCGCCTCGTGCATGCGGCGATACCGAGGTTGGATGGGCTCGTGTAGTTGATGGAGGCGCCGTCGAAGGAGGGCGTAAAGCGGTAGTCGACAAAGCATTGGGCTGATGATAGGGTTGATGTGTAGGTTTATCTGGCTGCTAATACGATGGAGAAGCTGCTGTAGGACCCGGAGTTGAGGAGGTATCGGGGGTAGAGGATAGCGCATTGTATAGCTAGCTCTACCACCTTTTATAGAAGTTAAGATTTTAAATAGACAAGATAGAAAGAATAGACGACGTAGATGAAAGATATGATTTTCAGCGTAAACTCAAGCGGCAGCTCGTTAATGCCCTAGTTTCCAACCTCAAGAATGGAGACTATAGTATTGTAGAGTACGAGAATCTTCGAAGGCTTAAGACCGGTGTTACGAACGCAGTCCGCTCGAAGGAGAATCCACAAGCACAAGGAGGGGCGACCGGTAGGCAAGCGCCGCTCGGAGATCACACGTACCCGATGTAACGGAGTGCCTTCTTCTACACGACTTTAGAGTCGTCGGGTAGGAGTCGGGTAACCGAAGGGTTTACCTTAAGGACGAGTGGGTAACTATCTGGTAAAAGGTAATACGTAGAGCCTACTTGCTATTGTTAGTACTAACATTTTTATACACTACTTATGAATAATCTTGTAGTCGGGAGTCCGCATCATTCCCTTTTCGTCTACCTTTTAGGACTACGCCGTAATGCAAGTCTGGCCAATAAGACTTCGCCACATCGTTTCAGCCCCAACCCCGCATCTCAAGAGTCATCTACCGCGTGAGTTTACGTTTAAAAGATACACGTTTACGCTTTTCAGCCCATCATCAATTGCGCATCATTGGCGAGTTCCTACATTTCGTCCATGGATGAAACAAAGTCCAACAAACTTGCCGAGTTTACAGCCTTGGCGCATTTGCTGTCTCTCCGCAACGACGGGGCCATCGACCCACCTTCGTTCGACGATTCGGAAGATGCAGAATACGTTTGCGAAAGCGAGACTGAGGCATCGAATTCAACAGTGTGTCCTGGGCTCCTCTCCTCTTTCGGCGATGAAAGCATCCTTAGGCGGTTCCTCGACCGATTGTCGGAAATATTGGCAGTAGAAAAAGGTGGTCGATTTGTCGCTGCTGCTGTGTTACGAGAGAGCGAAAAGGAGGAGTCCGTGGAAATCTGGGTGGCTCGGAATTCGGCTTTCCGCGCCGAGGATCGTGAGCTGTTGACGACCATTGAGAAAAAATGGACCGCCATTGCAAAGGGCGGAGCAGGTGGGAATTCCGCAGCGTGCTACGTACGTCATGGTGTGCTTATCGTTGAGAGTCAGATCTGGAGAGTGTTACGCACAGCCTTTGGAACACAATGCTCTTGTATTCCAAACCACGTGCCGTAGCCTACCGCAAGGAGGTCTTGCGGCTCTTTCAAAGCAACCGAAGAGTGATCAACAATGCACTCTCGAAAGCCCAGAGCGCAGACTCTGAGTTATGCAGTGTTCTCCAGCAGATTGCCGTTGAATTGACCGACCGCGCCCCGAGCTCGAGCAAAGGCAGCGAAGACGAAAGGTTGGATCGGCTTGTGCGCATGGCCTTCCAAGTGCGGAAGCTAGCCAGGTCCAAGGAAGACCTGGTGGCCCTTCTGGCAGACCCGAAACTGGCAGAAAGAATCCATACGGAACTGTGCTTTCTGGGTCGCGTGCGGGCGGCCTACGAGACTTTCATCACGGTGCTATCAACCGTGTGGCATGAATACGAAGTGCGGATAAGCCCAGTCGATATACCGCAGCCTATCAAGCTTCCAGGTCGCCGGCTCAGCCTTGGTGATACGTTCGGCCTTCTCGGCTTACCTCTGGACGACAAGACTTTGAAGATGTACATCAATCGGAAAAGGTACACGCAGCAACAAGCAGTGAAGGATTTTAACAAGCTTCAAGCGCAGAAAGGAGGCATCCATGCTGAAATCCAACTGGCATTTCATTTGCAGAAACACAACATTTATGACCACTTGGCATACATTGGAAGTAGCAAGTTGAACTGCTTCCTTTGTGGCCAATTCCTATCTGTTTCTGGGGGTTTTGGGAGTCGTGGGTGTCACGGGCGGCCATGGTCCGCATGGTTCATTCCAGACACCGCAGGCTTTCGCCCAGATAGCGAGGAAAAGATATGGAAAACCATTGAAACCATCGAGGAAAGCATGAAAAAGCAGTTGCTCTTGCCGATTGCCAAGGGCAAGAATTTCAAAGCGGAGTCCACCATTGGCTTGACAGAAGCTTACAGTACTTCCGGCCACTTTCATCAGCCCGACTTTCTCAATGACCCTACGGTGCAGAGGTTCCTGAGAAATCGAGACGAGGAGATTCGGCAACAGCAACTGGCAGGGCTTTTCCTACCCCAGCAAACAACAGACGGAGATGAGGACTATTCGGGCCTGGATCATGGTAGAGAAGCCAGCTTTGACCACCCAATAAGGGAGAGACTTGCGGAAGATGAGTGCCACGGTTGTGGCAGAGTGACTTCTCGGCATTGCGGTAAATGCGGGAGGGACTTTTTCTGCTCTGAAAGATGCGAGGCCAAGAGGGGCCCACATCATTCTTTCAAGTGCAATCTAGGCCGCCCTCTCACCACGGCAGACTACCTTGTTCTAGATGTTATCGGCGGCAGGTTTCCAGAAGATCCAGACGTCCTGAGCGACTTCGGTTTCAACAACCTCATGACGCCGGACTGGTCCAAGCTTCTGGGTCTCTACCAGGGTCTTTTTAACTACCACCACATTTCCCCCGAAGAAGTCCATGAGTGGCAGCAATCCGGGTGTCTGGTCGACCGTATTCAGGAAACCTTCTCGAAGATCCCAGAGGAAGCCCGAGGCGGCTACTTTCCCTGGTTCATGGAGAACCATCATAGAATTTTCGGATCTCAATCGTCATCGAGAGAAGACCTACGTCAGAAATACCTGGACAACGTGAGCATGTACCTGGAACCTCAAGACCGGGGGAAGTCCCTAGAGCAGTTCGAACCTCAGAGCAAGCGAGATGCCCTTATATTCTTCGCCATTCTCGGGCAAAGCTCTCATCCAAGTCCCGACCTCTTAATGTACTTTGATTTCGGCTTCTGCGTCTGTCGTAGCATGTATATGGAGCGGCATCTTGCTGCTCTTTATGTACAGCTTCTATTCGGCACCACTCTTCGCGACCAGTGGTTGTCAGTGGTGCGGAACAAAATGAATCTTACATCGAGCCCTCCGCTGTGTACCTTCACGGAGTTCTGGAAAGCGTTTCGCGATGGCCGCCTGATCCAGCTGATGGACGCCAGAGGGTTGAGGTCCGAGAGAGAAAATTTCCCCCATCTGGACTCTGTGCTGGGCCGCAAGGCTGGTGAGCCATTGCCAAACGTCTGGAGCTTGCAGGCCTTCCTGAACGACGACAATGCAACTGTTGCTCCGGATTGCATACTGTTTCAATACGGATTCATTGGCTGCGCGAATTCTGTCGATCTTGCAGCGCTGAAGGACTTTTACCGGAAGGTTCTAGAGCATGCGGATGCTCTGGATTTGGAAAGGGCTTCAATGGAGCAGCGGCTACTGGATTTTGTGAGATCTTACGTTGACGTAAGCGCGAACGTTAGGAAGCTGCTTGAAAAGTCTTTTCAGCTGCGCTTGTCTTTCGCCAGCTCTACAGATCAGCATTAATTGGTAGTAAGAGTGGAACTAAGCCCTTTCACGTTGGTAGAAGGATTCGCTTTTGATGGCATGATAACTTTTCGTCGGAAACCACTGTGTTGGGAGCGGGATGCAAGGCAGGGCGAGAAGAGAAGCGCCCATGAAAAATTGGTGGCGGGAATCAGGGAAGCTGGATATTGTACTCAGCCTTGAGCAAATTCTGAAAGCAGAACACATCGCAGCCCCAGTCACAAATCAGATGTGCTTGCATTCGTTAACCACCCTAAGATATATGCTCCAATCCACTCTACAGGGTTCTTTCCGCTTTGGTATGAGCCTTCCTGCGCCTTACCGCCTCCTCGCCTCACCAAGATTCTGCCGCCCATTACTCCCTCTACCTACCCGCCGCCTCACCGCCTCTTTTATCTTGAATTGAAAACTCTGCCGCGCATTCTTCCGTTCCTGCTAATCTTTCGCGAAAGCGCTCCAAATACAGAATAGACAGAAAAGAAATAATCTACAGCTAAATGTTATCTTAACGCGCTAAGAGCGCATAAAATTCTGCGTGCGAGAACTACTAACAGCGCGTTTTCACGAGCCGGCTTATTTCTACTTCTTTACCTACTACGTCCTCTGTCGCTCAGGACAAGCCATGGCCCCGCCGAACAGCTACTTCGACTACCTTCCCGAGTACCATTTACCCGTATGCAAACACTGCAAGCACGCCGTCTGTCTGAACCAAATCAGGACCCATCTGCGAGGCAGGCACCACGAATTACCTTCAAAAGAGACGGCTGCTGCCCTGGCCGACGTAGAGCACCAATGGACGGATGCTGCCAAAGATGTGTCCGAGGTCTACATTCCTAGTCGGGTTAGCCAACCAGTTCCGCATTTGCCGTTGTATAAAGACGGATTGTTGTGTCAGCTGGATTCTTCAAAGTGCCACTACATCTGTCGAGACATCAAGGTTTTAAAGGGACATTGGAACAAGGTGCACCGTTGGACACTAGGTACGCAGGGTGGGTCTGGTAAACAAAAACAAGAACTACTTCAGACCCGTCTGCAGACTGCAAGAAAAGAAGTCTAATGCCAGAGGCTTTTTACACATAGCTACGGCTCGCAGTACTTCCAGGTTGACCAGGTAGATGGCAGTGATGAGGAAGGAGAAGAGGAGGAAGAGAAGGAGAAGAACACCGGCCCATTAGCCGCCAGCCAAGAGGGTGACCTAATTAGAAAGCTTGTCGAGAGAGACCTCCAGGACCGCGATCGTAGAATCTCTGACACACGCCATGTCTACCACGACGAGGCTACCAAGACGGAGGTCTCGCCTTGGCTGGAGATGAGCCGCTGGCCGTCTTTTTTCCATGGTCTTAACCTCTCCAAGATCTCCACTCTTGCCTACGCGGCTGATCCCACGGAAGAGCCGTTGCTAGCTATAATTTCCAAGAGCCTAGACCGGCTAGTTGAGCGGGCATACCAGTCCATCTGCCAGGACAAGATTAGCGTGTTTGACCAGGCACGCATCAACAGCTTCATAGCTGGCGAGCCCTCGGGCACAGAACGGCTTCTTATGGTCAAGCTTCAAAAAAACACTTTTCGGAACTATAAGCATCTGTGGAAGCGCCTTCTCTGCTTTGCTTGCCGGACGAGCCGGGTAGACCAGCCAATTCAGCTTGCACATCGGTTCACTCCTTCTCAGCTATCTCACATTGAGGCTGCGCTATCAGTATTAAGTGACCTGCAGACTCTCATCTCAGACAGCGATAGCAGCGGTGCTTCCTTGGAAGAGCCCAATGCTCAAAAGCAGACAGAAGCCGCTCTAGATAGGGCGTCTTCTTCGCTGCATCTTCCTCCTGGACCAAAACATCAGAGGTAGCCATTTTGAAAGCCCAGTGCTTAGCTTCCTCGCCGTTCTCGGTATTGACGACAAGAAGGACTGTGGCTTCCACGGGCCGCTTGCGTACTCGCCCCAGCTGTCTAAATTCATCAAGATTGCACAGATGCTCGTAATTGAGCGCGATATACTCGCCGCAGACGAAGGGGCTATCGAGTACCCATCCGATCTGCTTGATGAGATGAGACAGCGTTTTATGGTCCGAGGATCTCGCTCGGCTTTCGATTGGGCATGCCAGCTTCGCGCCTACGCAAAGAAGGTCGTCAGCAACACCACTGTTACTGGCTACATCATCTGGTCCGAGGGTTACGACACAGTCACCTAGAAGCAGGCGACTCTCAGCATGGAGCGTTTGGAATCGTTCGTCAGTGACCAGGTGCGTCAAGCCCAACAAGAACTGCGGGGCCTGCTTCTGGTCCACCCCGAGGAGAACCACGAGGAGATCGTGCCCACTTTCCACCTGCATCGCCTTCAAGATGACCACAGTAACAGTCAAAATAGGTGGAGCTTCCTGCAGGATCCCAAAAATGCTGCGGAGTTTGGCCTGCCTGGCGGAAGCGACAGCTGGCTAATGAACCGCGTCCTCGACAATGACTGGCTACGGGACGAGTTCGTGCGTCTTGGAAAGAAGAGGGAGCTGCGCTGGATGAAACCAGCCGTGAGCCAGTACCTGATCAAGGTCGACTACTTCCTCGAGCGTCTACTGCTTCTGGTCCATCTGACATCCGGGCAGCCCGCACGTGGTACCGAATTGGTGAGCTTACAGCATTCAAACACTCGGCAGGGCCACCACCGGAGTATTGTCATTGAGAACGGGCTCCTCGGCACTGTTACCTCTTATCATAAGGGATACAACGTCACTGGATCGACAAAGATCATCCACCGATACTTACCGCGAGAGGTTAGCGAGTTACTGGTGTACTACCTTTGGCTAATTCTCCCGTTCTGGCAGAAACTTGAAACCTTGGCTTTCAAACGCTTGGAAAATTCGTCGTCGTTCCTGTGGCCAAAGGGGGCTGGAGGCTGGGATAGCAGCAAGCTGGGAGCGGTTCTGGCCAGGGAGATAAGTGCTTACCTGGGCGTAAAGCTGAACGTTATGACGTACAGACATATTGCCATCGCAAACTCACGTCAGCACTTGAGATGCGGCGGGTTCAAGAGAGATTATTGAATGGACAAGAAGCTTGCAGATGAACAGTCAACTCATGGGTCTTGGATTGCAGGTACGGTGTATGCAAGAGGCATTCAGGAAGCGCCGGGACATGTTGAGGCGAGAAGGATGGAATGTCGGGCAATTAGTCGGGAATGGCACAGCTTTCTTGGGTTTCGGGTTTACTTGGGTGCCCGAAAACGCCCGCTCGAGGAGAGTGGAAGTCAAGGGAATGGAGCTTTTAGGAAGGTACGTTTAGGATAAGCATTTTGATGGGGTGGCAGGGTTGCGCTGAGAGCGTACAGGGTAGCTGGCAGCGACGGACCGCCGTGGGAGAAAAATAGAGAGAGGAAGAAATTGATTCGCGTCTGATACTAGCGAACAGCATCCGCGTTGGCAGTAAAAGTAGGTTCGATTGGGTACTACGAGTTTTTCTTTTCTTCTTTTTTTTTTTTGGTAATGCTTGCTCCTGTGCCGCAGGAGTAGGCTTTTCTCGTAGCCTAGTCTCCGCCGCCCGGCACATCCCCGCCGTCCCAACGAGGCTCCAATGTAGAATAATGCTGTAAGGTAACAAATCCGTTAGTAGACCCGTACAAGGAGTAAATCGGTCGTTGTAATAACTGATTAAGCGCTCACACAAAGTTTGCCGGGTAGGGCGGCAGAGTTGGGGCAGCTACAGCAGCGGACCGCCGCGGAAGAAAATGGGAAGAGAAGAAAAAATCCGTTCCGGTCCGACATCGAAAATAGCATAGGCATCAGCAGTGAGAGTAGGTTCGACATTAGACTGCGATGGCGGGCGAGTATTTTGTTCATTTGGTCGAGTATCGAGTCGCGATATGCAAAGAGTGCCAGTATGGCGTGTGGCCGGATCAAGTAGATGGCCATTCACAGAGCAGGCATCACAGGCTGAGCAGAGGCAGAGAGGAGGCGATTGCTGAAGAGGTAAGAGGATGGCCCGGCTTAATCAGGTATGCAGGCGAGTTCGAGGTGCCGGCACAGGTCGACGGACCGATCGCGGAGGTACCGCTGTACGCAGACGGGCTGCTGTACAGGCTGCAGCTAGACAGGTGCCGGTACGTTTGCTGGAATAAGGTGGCGATGAAGAGGCATTGGTGGAAGGAGCATCAGTAGTCGGCCGACGGCCGAAAGGGCGGGTCAGGCAAGATCAAGGACGAACGGGTCGAGAGACGGTTTCAAGAGAGGGCAAAGGGCGTGCACTGTCAGCGAATCTTCACAAGCCGGCATGTATCACGGTATTCCGGTGGACGAGGACGGGCATTTCAGCGCCAGTGCGAGGCCGTGCAATTTCGACGACAGCAGGTTCGAAAGCGGGGGAGATAGTAGCAGGGGCAGCAGTAGGAGTGACGGTAGGAGTGGCAGCACCGACGGTCGCAGCAACCGCATCAGGCGCCCCGGCAGAAGTAGTTTACAGTGGGTCAACAAGGTAATAGACGATTTCATAGTCCGCGGTAGCGGCAGCCCAATGCAGTGGTTTTTAGACTTGCGGACGTACGGGATAAAGATTTACTTTAACACGACGGCGAAGGGGCACGTTGGATAGAGAAACAGAGAGGTGTTAGAGTACGAAAATATGTCGTTCAGCATGGCACAGTTTCGTGGGACGGTGCACAGACTAATGCAGGCGACGGCCGAGGTCCTGCTTAAGGATTTAGTATTTTACAAGAGCCGGCAGAAAGCGCCCGTGATTCCGTAGAATTCGATGCACGACGACCCGACGAACAGCCGCTGAGGGGGGAATTTTTTACAAGATCAGCGCAATAGGTTCCCCGTAGCCAGGCAGACGTAATTGTTCGAGCGGATCATACAGGACGGCGCGGTCAAAAGGCGGTTCACGCGGCAGAGGACGGTATTCGGGTTGAGCCGTAAGGCGGTGGCGGACTGGATGGACCGGGTGGCGGCGTTCAAGGAGAAGCATTTGGTGTTGATGCACATCACGGGCAGGCAGCCGACAAGAGGGCCGGAGATACTGAGCATCAGGCACAGCAACACGGCCGAGGTCGGGCACCGGCACATTTTCATCGAGGACGGCATGGTCGTGTTCGTGATGCGGTATCACAAGGGGTATGCGTTGCAGGGAGACGTCAAGAGTATTCATCGATACTTGCTGCGGGAGGTAAGCGAGTTGCTGATGTGGTATTTATAGTTGGTTTTGCCGTTTCAGCAGAGGATAGAGGTGTTGGTGCGGAGCAGGCAGCAGGGGCAGGAGGGGCAACAGCAGCAACAGTCGCCGCCGTCATCCGCGCATTTGTGGGCGCCCGAGCCCGGGGGCAAGAAGTGGACGACGGAGCGCATGAGGCAGCGGGAGACGGCGGCGGGGCTGGGGCACGAGATTACCGTGCAGGCGTACCGCGACATCGCGATAGCGATCAGCAGGCAGTGGATTCGTGGGCCGACTGCGTTCAGGCAGGATGACGGAGAGGCGGACGACGGTGAGCAGCTGCAGGATGAGGACGGCGCGGCGATCGCGGATGCGTAGGTGGGATATACGTTGCACGTGGCGGGAATCGTGTACGCGAGGGGGATTATGGAGCAGCTGGGCTGGGTGGCGGAGCGGAGGGAGAAGTTTCGGGCATACAGTATTGATTGGCTCCGATTTTTGGGATTCGAATCAACTCAGGAGGCGGACGAGCGGAATAAGCGGAACAAACGAAACGAACGAAACGAATGAAACGAACGGGACGAACGAGACGAACGAGACGGACAAGGCGGGCAGGATGGGAAGGCAGGCGGTAGGGCAGATGGAAGAAGGGCAAGCAAGGCAAGCAAGAAGCGGAGACGGTGCCCGTTCGAGGACGAGGCAGAAGAGGAGCGGCTAGACCGCTGGATCCGGCTGAACAAGATGAACGGCGAGGAACGGCTGAAGCAGCTCGTGGGCAAGGAGGCGATTTTCCGCAGCGTGCAGGAGCCGGCGTTGGATGCGATCAAGGCCGGGCACAGCCCCGTGGTGGCGGTGATGCCGACGGGGGCAGGCAAAAGCGTGCTGTTCACGCTGCCGGCATGGGCAGAGCCGGGTGGGACGACGATGGTGGTGGTGCCGCTGAAGTCGCTGTGGAAGGACATGAAGCGATGGTGCGACGAGGCGGGAGTACGGTGCGCGGTATGGGACGGCAGGCGGCAGCCGGATGTGGAGTCGATCGTGCTAGTAACACCGGAGGCGGCGGTGGGCGAGGAGTTTAGAACGTTTTTGAGGCGGATCAGGCGGACGATGCAGTTGGACCGTATCGTGGTGGACGAGTGTCACGTCGTGTTGAACGATCGGGTAGATTTCCGGAAGCATTTGCAACAGTTGGGTAAGTTGGTGGGGGTGGAGACGCAGATGGTGTTGTTGACAGCAACGATGCCGCCGGCGGAAGAAGGCAGATTTAACAAGAAGATGGGATGGATGGCGGAAGAGGTGAAGTTGTTTAGGAGATCGACGGCGCGGAAGAACGTGCGGTATGGGGTAGTTGGAAGGAAGGGGAGTAGTAGGAGGGAGCAGAAGGATATGGTGGCGGAGTTCGTGGAGCGGGAGTTGACGGTATCGGTGGAGGGCAAGGTGGTTATTTACTGCAAGACGAGGGCAGAAGTCAGCCGGCTGGTGAGGGCGGGCCGGTTCGTGTGCGAGGAGTTCCGGGCGGACATGAGCGAGCAGCGAAAGGACGAGGTGTTGGAAGATTTCCGGGTAGGCAGGAAGCGGGTGGTGGTTGCGACGAGCGCGCTGGGGATGGGGATCGACATTCCGGGAGTCAGGTTGATCGTACACGCGGGAAAGCCGCGCAGCATAATAGATTACGGACAGAAGAGCGGCAGGGCGGGGAGAGACGGTAGTAGGAGTGAGGCGGTAGTAGTGAGAGGGGGAGGTAGTAAGGTAGGAGCGGATGCAGATGCGGGGATAGAGGACGAGCTGGTCGGACGGTATACGGATCTAGCGAGCAAGCAGTACCGGCGCATAATCATGGACGAGGGTTTTGATGGAAGGAGTGGAAGGGTAGGGTGCGAGGAGAGAGAGCGAGTAGAGAGGGGGGGAGTGGTAGTAGAAGTCGAAGTCGAAGTAGAAGTAGAAGAAGTAGTAGAGGGGTTGGCGAATGTGGTGGTGAACACGGTAGCAGAATTAGAGGCAGAGCGTAGAAGGGAGTAGAGGGAAAGAAAAAGGAGGGAGGAGCAAAGGGAAAGAGAGCGGCTGGGGACAGTGTTCGGCGAACAGGAGCAGCAGCGGGCACGGCCGCATATAAGGAGGATGGGACGGGCTGAGGATGAGCATTTAGAGGTGGAGATGCTGGAGTGGCAGTTGCGGCGATGGAAGGGTGTGTGTGGGGTTTGCAAGGCGGCAGGCAGAGAAGCAGAGCATGAAGTTGGTCAGTGTATAGCGGAGCAGGGACGGCTGGCAGAGGAGGACAGACGACGGAGACAGCGAACAGTCAAATACAATCGGTATTCGGGGTGTTTTGGATGCGGGTTGCCGCAGAGGGTATGCAGGGGTTGGGAGAGTAACGACAGCGAGGGTTGGCGGCGGACGGGGCAGGGTTGTCAGTTTAAAGGGGTTTTGTTCGGGGCATTGTACCGGATTAAGTACAGGTACGAGAAGGTTTAAAAGAGGTGGTTGCAGCGGTTGGGTGAGAGGGGGGTAGATGCGGACGGGGGGGGGAAGGGGAGGAGAGGATGGTTGGGTATTTGGGTGGAAGGCGAGATGCGGTAGAGAACGAGAGTAACAACTTAGTGTAGGAATTTTTATAGATTACAGGGAAGTTAAAAAGTAGAAAGAAGGTGTAATAGAACGACAGAGTAGAGTTAGTAAGAATAATAGCTAGAGAATTCCTTTGAAGGGGAGATTTAGAAGGAAAACAGATGAATTAAACAAAAATAAAGGAAGAGAGAAAAAGAAGAAAAATTCGGAAATATACTTTAAAAAATAAAGTAAAACACAAAGAAAAATTGACAGCAAATAATAAAAAAGCTAAGTGTTACGGCGCAGGTCTAACGACGGGCCTCTGCCTTTAAAGATCCAAACACCAAAGAGGGGAAACCTGCCGAAGGGGCTTCCTTGAGTGGGTAAAGAAGAGGGTTGGGAACGAAGCGAGTAAGATGCGACTGAGCACTGCGTGTGCGAAGGCCTTGTTACCAATAGAGTCCGAATTCTATTGTTGAAGTTGACCACGAAGGTCAAAGCTATCTAAGGAGTGTGGTTTATATACACGTAGGAAAGTTAACAATCTGGTATACTGCTCTGTATGCTCTGTTGTTCTTGGCGGGTTTTGCCACAGAGCAGAGAGAGCAGGTTTATTTGATCTGGGTGCTCTGTGGTGGCTCGGGCCACCTGGAGTGAGAGCAGGCAGAGCACCTTCTTGGCGTCACGTGAGCCACGTGACTCACGTAGGTCCTTTTCACGTCGTGCGAGTGCACCCCACTTCTTCCCTTATTCTGATGTTTCTTACCCCGGTGGAGGCTGTGCCGTAACACTACATCCGTCTCCATCGCGGCGCCAACTACTACTTCCATGACTTTACGTTCTGCATGTCCCTCCCACAACTGTCCAAAAAGATACGTATTGTCATGCGATTCTCTTCCTCTCTGGATTTTAACCAGCTACACGCCAGTTTCGCTCTGTAGCACACTAACCGAAAACTGTAGACACACTTCCGAACAGAATTCCAAACGACCCAAAGAGAGTCCAGGTTACATGACGGTACATGACAAGGAAGAAATAATCCCTGCAACCGATGCCCCAATACTGATCAGGCTGCTTACTTCCTGCAAGCTTCCGAACGTCTTCTTCGGATCTTGCCTTCCTATGACGGCATTGCTCCGATAGTTGGTGTTTGTCCCCGAGGAATAACCACTGGTGGAGCTGTGGTCGAGGCTGATGCCTGCTTTTCTGACCACCTCCCATATCTTAGATTCCCACGATTTGGGAACCCAGAACCGGCAGGATCCGGTTTTGAAGACAACGAAGCAATGATCGCTGTCAGGGCTAAGGGATACGCGCTGTGAGTAGTGTCAGCACGAATTTTGTTCTTTTTAATGAAGAGAATGCTTACTGCGATGTCATTGGCTCTTGCTTGCAACAGCTTGTGGAGTTCAGAGTCCCTCTTCACAAGGTACTTCCATGCACCATTTTCCTTCCGTGCGAAGAAGTAGTTATTTTGACCTAATGATACCTCGGCAATCCTGCTTTGGTCTCCGTCGTTTATGAAGCCCTTCAGGTCATCGTGGATATTATTCCAGTAGTACTTGTCTGGCGTCATGACGAAGTAGCTTGATCCCGGGCCGAGTGCAACTCGATAATTTTCAGGATTACGTAAACTCAAGTTCCCGAAGATTTGTTTCATAGAGTCTCCGCTCCAGACTAAATATAACAAGGATGAGTATCGTCTCATGAGCTCTACCTAGTAGCTAATGTGCTGACTTACCAAACCAATTGCTTCCGTCTTTCCGACGAAACGCAGAGGCGTACTGGCCGTCAGCCCCAAGAGCCGTCCAATAGACGTTTCTAGCCTGGAGAGAGCCCCGTGAGTCTCTAAAGTTTGGATCGAACTCGGAAGGTAGATTTTTCCTATGCAGTGATAAGCTTAACTTGAACCGTGCTCTTTTCTTGAATCTGGCGGCATACCACTCCCACGCCTTTGGGCTGTCAAAGAAGAATGAGTCTCCAATACCAAATTCAAACACGATGTCCGCCATATCTACCAGTTGAAGTGGACTTGTAGACAAAGAGTGGTGAGTTTGCTAACGAAAGAACGGCGTGTGTCCATCCCACTTCATATACAGAATCATAGTCTCAGCCGCCTGGCCATTTGTTTGACTCAAACAGGAATCCTTCGAACCACTGATAGAACCCGATAGTCAGTGCACCTATGATGCTACACCGTCCGCTCCACAAATGAATGCATGCATATACGAGCTAGAAGCAGTGCTACTTAGCTGTCTCATGAGCGCAAGGCTCAGGCTCAAGTCTGTTGACAGCGCACGACTAAAAAGCGAGGCTGACACGGCGCATGTTATACATCAGCGGAAGGATTCAGCCTTGCATATTCTGCTGCACGTCGACGAGGAAGTGTCGCTTTCGCCCCATGATGGGCCAGTCGAGCAGTGGGAGCGAGATGGTTCGAAAGACGAGTGAAAGCATGTCGTAGTCCCTGCTAACATCGTTGGACACTATATGCAGGAATATTTGCAGGATAAGAGCTGACGTTGCACAGCCATTACCGAGCATGCGGGGTTGGCTACAAGGCTGCCACGTAGAGCAGTCCAGCTGATTACACACCAAGAACGCCCCACGTTACAACATTATTGGTCACCTCAGTCTGCACTGCCGCGCCAGGTGGCTTTGCGTGCTCGAGCCATCCAAAACAATCGCATTCGAGCAACAAATGGAGGGATTTATTATCCTAACCAAAAGACCCAAATGCACCGCGACCGCGGTGCACACAAAACCTTCTCCGGGTAAGTTAGGGCTCGACCGCGGTGGATTTACCGCGGTGGATTTGCAAGAAGGTGCTCGGATCGAGCTGAAACTCGGTCAGGTTGCAGAACGCGTCCCCGCGACCACTTTTTGTATGAGGCATCTTGAAATCCAACCGGTGCGTCGTAAGAAATCTCGCAGTTAGGGTAGCTAGGATCGATGTTGATGGGGTCTCTCATGCACGATCAGCAAGTACAGCTTACTTTTGTCTCTTTTTCCATAC